>NC_073693.1:332943008-333023008 GCF_029784155.1 Uranotaenia lowii
TCCAATTTATTATCCTTACAGAGACAATTGTTCAGATATTTCAGTTTGATAGCTGACCAGTAGCCTTCTCAGTCAGGATATAACAAATTCGTAGAATGTTCTTCTGTTGCGATTAAAAAAATTCTAAATTTTCATTGCACCCGTCCGAAGCAATAAAAACAGAAAGCTTCGAAAACAAAAAACAACACCGGATAAAAATATCACAAGATCAAACAAAAACCAAATCGTCACCATAGTAGTGGATAGACAAAATCAACCGAATGGATGAATTTTATTTTGTGAATTGGCACTCTGGCTGGACACAGGCGTACATTGATCGAAATTGCTGCATGCCACTCGAAAGCGACCACCTACACTCGCTTGAGCTCGGCTGGACAAGAGCCATCATATTGGCTTGTAGAACCACTGCTCTGGTTCAACTACAAGCTTCAATGGGCTGAGGAATTAAAAAAAAACCCGTTGAAACAGGGGAAAAATCACGGAAATCGCATTCGACAGAATTTGAAAATAGACAACTTCTGAACGAACAAAAAAACATCAACTTTTCATTCCGGTATCGAAAGTGCCCCCCTGTGTGTGAGTATTTATTCGCGTTTTTTTTAAGGAATAGTATTGATGTCAAATTTTGAGTTAAAATTTATAGAAGATCCATATTTTTATATAAAATTCCTTCAGTCCAATTTCAGAGAGGTTATGAAAATAGCCATAAATTTGCACTGAAAATCTCAAAAAACGGTTTTACCTGTTGAGCTAGGTGGATTACTTGAGCAAATATGTTTTCCTACCTTTGATCAAACATTCACCGGATCTCCGCAATTCAATTCACATGTTTTTTTCCAGCTGAAGCTCGAAGGCTTTCAACGAGCGCAAAAAAAAGACATCTGACTGGCGTCTCCACTAATGGATGAAAGTGGGTTGAACGACCCAATTCGAGTTAAATCGTGGGTGCGATGCCAATAGTTGATCTGCCGGTTTTTTTTTTGCAGCTCGCACCCACAACCTGGTGAAAATCAAGAGCAAACCCCACACCGATTCACAACATCACAAAGGTTTTCTGCGGAAAACTCGTAAATGGCAGCGCAAATTGAGCCAACCGTAAAGTTCAATTAGTTTTATTGTGGACTCTGGCGTCGCCGTTGTTGGTCCCATCTTTGACCCGGATCCGGTGCGAACACACACACACACACACACACACGCACATACATTTTCGGCGAAATGGCTCTGAAATGTTTTTGGTTGATGGGTTTCGGTAAAAAGTTAATCTTCAAAGGGATCATATTCGATTACCAATGATTGAAATTGATTTTGTTGTCTTCTTGGCACATTTTTAATTTTTTTTGAATTATTTTAACGAATTGAACGAAAGAATGTTACTCTTAAAGAGATCTTTATTGAAAGAAATCTCACCATCGCCTGTTACTGAGTAATCAAATGAGCCAAGGATTTAAAGAACCAGTTCATTTGGGTACTTTGACATTATCGTCATATTGAATAGGGGAGAGTGGGGTATCATGGGCCATTTTTTTCTTTGCTTCATAACTTCTTTATTGCAAAAGTTAAAAAGCAAAAAATAAATGGATAAGTTTTCTACCCTTTTGAGGTATCATTAAATATTTTTGTTTATTTTTTAAACACATGAATTTCCCAAGTTCTGACTGTTTTGATAAAAGTATTTTTTTTATTTTGAAAAACTATAGGGAAACGTGAGCCACCAAATCCAAATTGGCAAGATAACGTGCAAAGTTTATGAGTTAACCCAAAACTGAAATTTCAGAATTTATTTAGTTTTTTTAAAGCAACTTCAGATGAGGAAATAAACAAGAGAGTTGTGTATGATCGAATAGTTTCAAATCCTAGCTCTCGAACGTTTCGGCAAAATTCCTTATTTAGGATTTATGCTCATCACTATCGCATTGGAAAAAATGGAAAAATATTTTTCACAACTCTTCATTTGGCATGAAAAAAACTTTTCAGATAGGAAAAACGTATTTTAAGTTCATAATGTGTATAAAAACACCAAAATATAGGTGGCCCAAGATACGATTCCCCACAAGCTATGATTGTAAATTAGTTTGTGTGACTTTTTGATGTTTCATCAAAAATTCCATTTCCACGAGAAAGAACATGACAAAACTAAGATCATAGGCGTATGAGCATATTTTTGTCATGTACTTTAGGTCTCCCACGGATGCAATTTGTGGCTGCTTATTTAATTATGTAAGTACATTTTTTTAGGCTAGTTAAATAAAAAAAAGCATATGATACGTACGTAGCAAGTCAACAACATATAGAAAAATATGCTTACGCAAAGCGACGACGATGACAGTTGGATTGAGATTTTTATCTCAACACACAGCTGAGATATTACGGGTGGCCCACGTTACCCCACTCTCTCCTAATAATCAAATATCCATAAAATATTTTCCTATTTTTAAAGTTGAAATCACTATTACTTTGTGTATTCCCAAAGCAAATCAAATTCAAGAAAATTAATCAAACCCTCTTTATAAGCTTTAAAAAAAGTGAAAATAAAAACTTGTTTCCCCCTTTTAACACATATAGCACCGCAAAAATAATCTAAAAGCGAAAACATCGAAATTTTGAATTTTGAATCTCGATAATAACTGCATACAATTTTACAAATCAGGTATTTCTCGGTTATAAAGTCAACTTGATTTATTTTACTGAGTAGGTTAACCCGAGTATATTTTTACGGCAAAATTAAAGCTAAATTTGCTATCACTCCTAGAGAGTTAAATTTGATCTCATTTTGCTTGACATAAGTAGGTACACAGCAAAAATGAAAGCCAAATTTTCTTACTTGGTTAGCAACGTGATGCCAAATTTAGCTGAAATTGGGACTTTAACTACACCTTATTTTTCGAAAAATATGAGAGCATATTTATTGATGTAGAATTTTGCTATTATTGGAAATATGCGAAGCCTTATACAGGCAATATTGTGCTCTCCAAGCTCTCGAAAAACGAGGTGTAGTAATGGCCTTAGTTCAAGCCAAATTTGGTATCAATTTTCTAAGCAAGTATGAACATTTGTGCTCACTTTTTGCTGTTAACCCCGTTATGTCAAGCGAAATGACAGCACATTTGGCCTTTAGAACGTGATATCAAAATTTGTTATAATTTTGCCATGAAAGTCTGCTCGGGAAGCCCACTCGCAGAAAGCGAACCAGTGATTTTATTTTTCATTCTTTGCTTATTTATTACGTCGTCTGAATTTGTTGAAACTTACGTTTTCTCCGGCATCCTTCAACAGCAGCAGATTGTAGCTGCCACGGGCAGAACCAAAACATTGTTTGTTTTTGTTCCTCTTGCTATGTTCAATTCGCAATGGGAGTTATTAAGCAAACACTAGCGACACCATGTCCTCCATAGAAAAGTTTCGATTAGTTAGGGAGCTTTTGGAAAGCTTTTGAAAACGGCCATACATTTGTCCTAACTCCGAAACGTCAAAAAATTTACCTGGCAAGGCGGATCGAGAGCAATAGATCAATGATTGCTGATGACAGGTGATGATGATGATGGCGCTACAAATGTATACATCATCACACGGTTAGGCAAGAATACTCAATTTTTTTTTATATTAAAGGAAAGCCCGCGGGAGTGTAATTCCTGTTGAATCCTGCTCCCGTAGGCACAAAAACTCCTCTCCATTTATTATTCTTATTATTATTTTTTCAATTCAAAGATAACAATTTTAAAATTTACAATTTTAATTACTGATATGTATTGAAAGCACTATATTTTTGCATTGTTACTAGTGGCTGGTGGGTTGGCGGTGGCGGGGGTGGTGTCTGTTGGGTGGCGAGTGGCGATGCTGAGGCGGCTTGGCGGTGATGGTGGCGGAAATGATAAGAAAAAAAATGTCGCTTGGGCTTCAGTATGGCGTATGTTTTTGGTGGTGTTGCAATTTTGGATGAGGAGCACAGTTGGGCATCCCCAGTGAAAATATTCTCTTTTGAGGGGATGCTGGGCATACTTCCTAACTACTGGACTGGTGTTTCATTCATAGCAAAGCCATTCGACTACGAACATAAGCTTTTATAAGTTTTTTAAATTCGGTTATGTTTTGTTCTGATTTTATATGGGCTGGCAGGGCATTGTAACGAGCAATCTCGAAATTGGTAAAACTTCGCTTAGCTTTTTCTGTGTTTACTCGTCGAATCTGAAGATTTCCTTGACCTCTTGTTGGGTATCTGTGAGAATTTACCGGGAACTCCAAGTTTTTGTGTGCTCGAGGATTATCTAAAAAGTTTTTCATTTGGACCAATGTCTGAACTTCTCTTAGACCTTGGACGGGGAAAATTGATGCTGAAGCATTGTGATACAGCTGATCAGTTGAGTACAGTCGCGGTTTCCGGTATACTTTCTTCAAGAATCTATTTTAAAGTATCTGTAATTCTTTCATTTTCGTTCTAGATGCACATCCCCATATGGAAACCATATACTGCAGCTTTGACTGTACGAACTGCATGGTACATGGTTATCATTTGTTTTGTAGGCAGCAGATTTCTGATCCTCCAAAATAAACCACAAGCAGCACTTATTTCTTTCTTCAGTTTATCTACATGTGCGATCCATTTTAACTTGTCATCAATAGTTAAACCCAAATATCTATAATGATTTGCTTGTTCAATCGCCGTTGAGTTGACAACAAGATCGGGAATCATCTGTGTTGTGTTGGAACGTTGTCCTTTCAACAGGGTATATTTGGTCTTAGATAGGATTAACGAAAATAGATTTTCTGCGAAATAGTCCCCCAATGTTCTGAGTTCAGTTTTCAAACTGTTGATTATATGTTCTGGATTTTCACCAACATTCAACATGGAGGTATCATCCGCAAAATGGCGAGATTTCCCACAAAGTCGGAGATTGGGCAGGTCATTGATGTAAATCAGAAATAACAGTGGTCCCAAGTTGCTACCTTGTGGAACACCGACTGATAGCGGACAAAGTTTGCTGGTGACCCCATTGGCTATTACACTGCCGGCCAAAAGTTTGGGATCACCCACTAAAAAACATGCAAATTTTGATCGTTCATATCTCAGCCGTCTCAGGACATATTGCAAATCTTCTGATCTCATTTGAAAGATAATGAGCAATAGCTATCTCGGAGGTATTTTGCCCAAAAATAATGTTTTAGTTTTGAACTTAAAACTTAACCTAAAGTTATAACATTTTCAAAAAATCGCACTCAATATTCAAAGCCGATCATCTCGGGATAGGGTGGACCAAATCTCAAAATTTGTGTTGCATTAGAATTCCTGTTCTCTACTTCTCAAAACACAATCAAAAAATTTTGAGAAAAAATTCAAGAATGTATTTTTAATTAACAAAATAGACACTTGAGTTATCGTCCAAAAGTTTGGGATCACCTCTTTGTATGGTGAGTTTGGGATCATTCTTATAAAAACATGCAAATTTATTTTATTCATATCTTTCTCATATAACATCGTATTGCAGATCTGAAGGGTTCATTTGAAAGCTAAGGAATTGTTGTTTTTTAATAAATTCATTCAAAAATTATATTTTGAAGTGATAACCATAAAAAAATCACCTGAAATTAATAGTTTTTTTGAAAGTTCCCAGATTTTTTTATAGTTCTTACCTTAAAATATAATTTATGAATGAATTTATTAAAAAACAACAATTCCTTAGCTTTCAAATGAACCCTTCAGATCTGCAATACGATGTTATATGAGAAAGATATGAATAAAATAAATTTGCATGTTTTTATAAGAATGATCCCAAACTCACCATACAAAGAGGTGATCCCAAACTTTTGGACGATAACTCAAGTGTCTATTTTGTTAATTAAAAATACATTCTTGAATTTTTTCTCAAAATTTTTTGATTGTGTTTTGAGAAGTAGAGAACAGGAATTCTAATGCAACACAAATTTTGAGATTTGGTCCACCCTATCCCGAGATGATCGGCTTTGAATATTGAGTGCGATTTTTTGAAAATGTTATAACTTTAGGTTAAGTTTTAAGTTCAAAACTAAAACATTATTTTTGGGCAAAATACCTCCGAGATAGTTATTGCTCATTATCTTTCAAATGAGATCAGAAGATTTGCAATATGTCCTGAGACGGCTGAGATATGAACGATCAAAATTTGCATGTTTTTTAGTGGGTGATCCCAAACTTTTGGCCGGCAGTGTATATACTGGGTGCGATCAGCAAGATAGCTCTCAAATAACTTATTTGATGTTCCTCTGATGCCATATATATCCAGTTTTCTCAATAGGATTGTATGATTAATTGTATCGAAAGCTTTTTTGAGATCCAGATACAGTATTTCTACAGATTTTTTCCCATCCAAAGCGTTTGTTATTTCATCAACCAGTACACAGGCGGCGGTGAGCGTGCTAGATCCGCTTCGAAACCCATATTGATGGTTATATATGATGCGATGCTGGTTTTGAAAGTTCAATAATCTGAAAGCCATCATTTGTTCAATAACTTTGCTTAAAGCAGATAACACTGATATAGGTTTATAGTTATTTACTTCCGATCTGCTTCCTTCCTTATGAATCGGAACAACCTTAGCAGTCTTTAGGTACGCAGGATAGCTGCCTGTTTCGATAGCTTCGTTGAACACATCCTTTATGACACTAGCGAAGAGTCTGTGATGTCTTTTCAAAAAGATGGCAGTCATTCCATCAGGTCCTGGACTTTTATTAGACTCCAGGTCCTTGATTTTTAAAATAACCTCATTTTCGTCCGGAGGTCACAAGAAGCGTGAAGAGTTATTCAGGGTTAAGGTTTGGAATCGATTTATATCCCGCTGACTGTTGATTGTAGAGGCTAGCTGGGGCCCTATCATGCTGAAGTATTGATTAAAAACATTAGGTACATTTTTGCTTTCAATTACTAGGCCGTTTTGTATCAGATTAAGCTGTTCTCTCGTATGCTCCTTGCATGATTAAGTAAAGTGATTAAGTTGAGATTTTCCCAAATGTATCATTGATTTGATGTGTTAAAAAGGGATTGATAGTACACGTTTTTTGCGCATGTTTTTTCACGCACCACTTGCGCTGAGACTTGTTTCAGGTGGGATTTTAATTCGGTGTCGGTAGGCCTTCGTTTGCTTCTTGCTAAAAGATTGTGATTAACTTTTATAAATTTCCTCCAATCAAAAGACATCCAGGGGCAAATTGATTTGACTTTAGCAGTAACCTTCACGGTTTTTGAGTATTTAAGCTCCAGATGTTTATACAATTCGACAAGCTTTTATAGTTTTTCACTAGCAGAAATAGCCGTAACACGGATTGCTTCGCTTTCAAAAACAGAATTTAACTGATCGTAATCAATAATGACCTTTTCTAGAATCCTAGAAGCTGTTGATTTTTCAAGTAATAAAACCGATATAATCATGGAATGGTCACTTATTTTTGATTCTATTGTTGCATTTTTGACTATATTTTTCAATGAACAAGGGCAAACCACGTGATCTAGGATGTTATTGCTGCTTGGTCGTGTGGGGTATGTGTTGGTAACTGCCATATTAAAACACTTTAAAATATCGAAATAGTTCTGTGTTAAATCATAAGTTACATTATTGGCTGGGATATTGACGTCTCCAACGAGGGATTTGGCAACACGAGGCTCAGTGTTATGCAGAATTGATCCTTGTTTGGTGAAGAAAAAGCTGGAAGGGTAGCTTGGTGGTCTGTAAACAGCATGTATGTCTATTGCATACTCGTAACATTCAGACGTTTTTGTATGTCATGGAATCCGTTATCATGGACATTAAGAAGTTCATCGAATACTATAGAACTTTTAGCATAAACTACTAGTCCACCTCCTTGCGTTTCAGATCGACACGAAAAGAATTCTTTGTAGCCATCAATCATAAATAATTTACAGTCTGATTCCTTTACCCATGTTTGCCCTATAATTATGACATCCAAGTCTCCAGCATAGAGTTCAATGGACTCTTTTAGTGAACCAAATTTATCTTCAGCGTTCATTCCCCTTATATTGTGTTGCATAATACTTAATTTTTTAGTGGTTTTTGGTACAAAATCAGATTTATTTAAACAAGTTATGGTATGAAATGTACAGTTGTTTGATAAAAAATCCATTTTTATTTTTATTCATAGCTTACAATAATTATCTTTATTGCGCAGCTCTTTGATGGCGCTTTGGATTTGGTTCATCAGATGATTCCAAAGACATATTTGTGGTACATACCAGTTAAAAGGAAGGAAGAATAAGAGAAAATGATTTAGAAATCCGATTAAAATGATACCAGTTTCGGCTTATATCTGCTGAATTGTTCGGTATTTTAAGCTAAATATGGTTTGTATGTATCCTAATACTTCAAGCTTTCCTTGGATAATTTAACATGCGTAAATTAAGCTCTGTATTAGAAAATATTTAGAGAAAACGTTCGAAATCACTAATCGAATTCCTCCAAGAAAGAGGTTTTCGCGATGCACTTGGAAAGAGTGTCTCTATCACGGACATCTCTTTGGTTAAACATGCAGGGTGTGACCAAGAAAGGGATTCCTGTAACAGTTGAACAAAATTATATTAGTGAAAGTGTAAGATAAAAAAAAAACCTAGTTCGATCATCATTGGCAAGCCGTGTTCCAGCATGATGGCCAGCAAACAGTCGGTTTCTAGCCATTCGGGTCCCAGCCAGCCGAGGTTCAGCCAGCCGATGAAATCGATGGCATCCCGCAAGCTGTTCGAGAGGGAGCTTTCCGGAGATACCGACGACATGGACAATAAAAACGGCCCTGGTTACGACAATATTCAATAAACGTTTAGAAGCCTTATTGTACAGCTCTTGCAACTGATTTTTCGTAGAAATTACAATCGGCTTGGAACGTAATTTTCCTAGTTCCCATGGTGTTATCCTTGAAAATGACTGAAACTAGAAGCGGTCCGTGAAGCTTTTTGCGGTCGAACAACTCTTCCTTATTTTCTTTCGTGTCAAATGTTAGTAATATAGAAGCAGCAAAAGTATGTTCGTTACCTGGGTAAGAATATCAAGGAACTCATTGAGAAATGAGTACTTTCCCGGTTAGGGAATATTAGAAGTGGAAAGTGACAATTAGCTATCGCTAATTAATCTAGTAATCTAGTTGTATTCTACTGACCTCACAGACGAACCATCTATTCCATCACTGAAACCTGCGTTTTTAACAGAGTTAAATCGAAGCTTGAAAATGAATAAATAAATTCAAACATGTTTTTTTAAGAATCGATTGATTTTCCCAGAAAATTCCAACGGTGTTCTTCTGAGTACGCCGAAAAAAGGATCGGAACTAAGAATAATTAATAAATCAAAATAAAGTAAATAAATCGAGGTAAGGAATAAATCACGGACAAAATGCATCTAAGAATCCGGGACTAGGATTCACGATTATAATTAGGATTTTGTTGGTAAATCGTCCTCCAGAATAGTAAGATTTTCATAAAATTTATAGAAGATAAAAAATGTATATTAGGAAATTTTTAAAAATTACCGGCTGAGCTGTACAAAATTGGAAACTACGATCTTCGGCTTTCTAGGCCAATGCATTACCGACTACAACAAGAGTTTGTTTAGTATACCCAGCAGCCGAATGAGTCATGTCGAATTTCTAAAACCGACCATACAAACTTCTCAAATCTTCCCAAAAATACTCTTCTGTGCAAAATTTCAACTCCATCCGGCTTTATTTAGGGTTTAGTGGTACTTTAAAGCGCTCAAAGTTTCGTTTTTTCACCCTCAAAAATATCAAATGGGGGACCAAAGGAAATTGGATAAATCTAATTTTTAATCTGGTGTTATCCTGAAAAAAAAAATGTTTTCAAGTCAGAAATCACCATCAGGTTTTATTGAATCTCCTTAGTGGATGCTTAACAGAAATCCATAAAACTGGAATTTTTATTTTGATGCCAAATGATTTAATAAACTTTGAGAATTAGAGATTTGGTGTTATCTTAAATATAAATTTTTGCCAAAATTGACTTTCTGGGACTTGGATGGTTGGTTTTCTGAAAAACGTCCGGTTTTCAGAAAAATGGCGAAGTCCCAACCGAAACGACTTTGACTCGCTTGAATCGATAAAAAGGACGACAAAAATAAGGCATCAATAGCCATTCGGGCTTCGAAAGTTTTCTTTCTGCTACAATACCGGACCATAATTAAGCACCAACAGCAAAGCGATAGTAATAAGTGCAATTAATCAGAGCAAATGTGGATGTATTCAATTTTAAAAAAAAATAATGTGAAGAACATGAAGAAATACATTAAAAATCAAAGGGAATTCAATTTATAAAACCGGGTAGTCTAGAATGGTCACTTTATAAGCAAAAGTATGAGTATAAATAAAGCAAAATTACTTATTGAAATTTGCGAAAATCAATAAAAAGTAATGACTAGTTGCTTAAATTGACTCAATCGAATAAACTGAAATATTTATATAAGTTTTCATAACATTTTCTATCTTTGATTAGAAAGTTAAATTGAAATTTTTCCAACTCAAATTTTCAACTATTATTCTGACGCACTATTATTTTAAAATCTTCTTACTGAAGTAAACAACCTGAGTTTAGCATATTTTCCAATTGGAAATGCTCAATTAATTTCCAATACAAATAAAAACTCAGGTTATTGACATTTTCAAGTCTTGTGTTGTTTTTAAAGTTTCATAGTTTTCTAAATTTTTGAGGAAACTCCTAAAATCATCTGATTTTTCAATGATTTTATGTATTCTTATTTCGTTTTTGTCCCATTTAGAATACCTATTTGACAAATTTTTGTATTTCCTTTGAATTCTGTGAAGTTTAAAATCCGTATTCATTTTTTTTAAATTTCAACACATGATATTAAAATGATTGTTTTGTGTTTATCAATTAGAAATTGAATTAAAATTTATATTTTTAATAAGAAATTTAATAATTCTTTCTTTGGTTCTGATTGTTACTTTGATACTCTATTTCGAATATAAATTGCATTTTAAATTTGTTTCTCAAATATTGATTTGAAGATATTATTATTATAATTTGAGTCACCGGATTGAAGTTTTGATAAAAAATCTGATTTATAAAATCAAGTTATACTTTTGAACTTTTTAATCCGAATCTCCATAGAATTTGAATTTACTACCTTTAGTTTTTATTTTCTCATTATGGATTTATAGTTTGAAATCTTAATGTTACTTTCCTATTGTTGTTAGGGAAATAATAATCCTGCTTTCAATGAAGCATATACCAAGCTTTCATCGATTAAATTAAAATATTTTATGATCTTTCTTTGATTTTTTCTTAACTTGGAAATTTTAATTACTGAGAGAGGCAAGGCCGTGCGAACGGGGGGAGGGGGAGGGGTTTAGGGGTTTAACTCCCCCCCCCCCCATAGAGATTTTTTCCAAGTTAAATTTCTTAGTTCAAGAAATGAATCTTCATCCAAAAAGGTGTTTGAAATAGGGTTTATTTACAAACAAGTTGCAAAATTTTCTCGCCTCCGGCGGAATTTCCTCCTTTGTCACTCTAGGTTTAAGACATTTCATTCTGCGACAGTACCTACATGACATTTACGATTTGAAAGTAGTTTGGATTTCAGTTTGGATTTACAATTTAATACAAAACCGTTTCTTGTCTTTGAAATTCGCTTTTATTAAGAAATGTTTCTATATAAGTTTATACATAACGTTCTAACAAATCACTGTGATAATAAAAAAAACTTTTATATCATAACAAATTTATTGCTGATATAAAATATTCTCAAGGAATCCAACCAATTCAAACATCAACTTTAATTTGAGTTTATTGTTCTTCTAAATACTCAACTCGACATTCAAACAATTTTTATAAATTACACAAGGCCACAAAATTCACAATTAATTTAGGTGCAAAGAATTTAGGAGCAAATTTTGATAAATTTTGATGTCTTGCTGCAACTTTTGAAAATAGGTATAAATTATTTTAGCAAATGCTGCACTTTTCTGATAAAACTTCAAAATATAAAAAAAAAATAATGAAGGGTTTTCCTCGAACCTGTAAGTTATTTTGACTTCTGCGAAAACGTTTATGAAAGTTTTCTTTTTGTTTACTTTTCGCAATTTTGAAAAACAATAGATTTTAAACGAACTTTTAAAATGTATTTACTTAATTATACTTGAGATATTTTAAAGGCAAAAATCAAAGCGTTTTGCAGATTTCGAGAAGTTCGTTTACTTGAATCATCAATTGAGTTTTATAAATAAGTTATGAAAAAGAGCGAGTAGAATTTGATTAGAAGCATTTTCATCACATGTCATAAATTTGTTCCTCAGGAAACAAATTTTCAAATTATGAATTTGAAATGTTCTTACTAAAAGAACATGACTTTCACCGACAAGGCCGATAAATTGAGTTTACATTTTATTGCAATTTCCAAATAAATTAATAAATTAATTAATTTATTTTTAAATGAAATTACCGAATTTTATAGTTAAACCATTAAAAAAATTTGAACAATTTTAATTAATTTCTATATGTTTTTCAAGTCTAAATTTTTGTGTTGAATAAATGATTCGAAGAAGCAACTTCAAAGCTTAATTTTAATGCACAATGTTTACTCAATTAATATTTGATTTTCTGAGTTTTCTTAAAGCTTTAATTATGACAAACGTTTCAACCCTAGATCGCATCACGATAAGCGTTATCACAAAAAAAGTTAAACTGGTTTCAAATAGAAAGTGATTTTCTTAATCTTTTATCTTATTTATTAAAAATTTCACCAAGGTTTATACAATCAGAAAATCTAAAGAGAATGGATTCATTTATGGATTCATTTGATTACAGATAATTTTTATGATTTCAGATAAATCTACCCTTCAAGACTGCTGACAAGATTTGCCATCCGATTTTCAAATGTTAAAATAAGGAGATATTTTTTAATGCAATATTCTTTGTTTTAACCCTTTTTTTCTGTAACTAGTTTAAAATTATTTTAACAAATTTTCAAGGATTTGGATGAGAATGTTTTGCGAACCCTTAAAATTAATATTATTGGAAGTTAAAATTAAAGAATAAGCATCACTGAAATTGTAAAACACTTAACATATATATTTTTTAAACATTTCAAATAAAAAAAATATTTTGGATGGGGGGTACCGACCGAATATTTTAACTTTCGGTGGAAATGCAAGCGTTACTGCAAGTGAATTAGCGTTACAGTAATTTTTTTTTTCTTCTACGAAACTCAGTTTTGGTATTGTTGTAAATTCTAGCTAAATTTGAATTTCGAAACCCCCCCCCCCCCATAGACGAGTCCTTCGCACGGGCCTGGAGAGAGGTATTAAATTAATCTCGAATTGAATTTTCAAACTAACAGCGCTTATAAGAGTTTTTATTCTCGATTAGTTGGCATTATAAAAAAAAATGCTCTCCTCTCTTCATTTAGCCTTGGGGATCAGGGTTGGGAATAAAATAAGAAGAAAGTTCAGAATCAAATTCAGTGTAAGTATTCGGAATCGATAATCCTGAAATCTTCTTAATTTAAAAAAATGTAAAATTGAAAAAGTCAAAATTTCTTCCACTAGTACACTTTCCCATATTCTGCTACACATATAGGAAATATGTGAAATTGCAGAAAACATTCCAATTAGTTGCATTCTGGATCTCGCTTCAAGTAATGTTAGGGGAAATTGTTCGATTCCGTGCCTTGATGCACGATAATCAAAAGCTCCCATTCGCTCCAGGAAAAAGCTTCAGTCCACTTATCTACAAACTAATGAAGAAATTATTCATACTCATGTAGCAGCAGGTTAAACCCGAGAGATCGAGCTCAGCTTCCATTCCGGAAAATCCAGCCAAAAACCAGTAGCAATCAATTTGTTGCACCGCATGCATATTACCCATGCATATTACAGTAACAATTTTCTATATGCTCCATCCTGTAAAGCTGGTTCGTGTGCCTTCCTTGTTCCTCTTCCTGGACTCTAAAAGAATTTACCGACGTGGCAACTCCGACAAACCGGTACATCCGTCATCTGGAAAAGTTTCTTCGTACGACTTCCTCGTTCTATGGATGGTACCTGTAGTGTGAGCTCTGCTCCCCGGTAAGTTTCACATTCCACTTGGTTGGGCTTTATCATCGGCCTTCATGGCCCCATGCTTCCCTATGAAATGATGCCGGATATTCCGTTGTGGGTCCTGCATACAAATTTCAATCCTAGGCTGCCGGTAGGAGTTCGTATGGGTGCAAAAATTGCTATTATTTTCACTAAAATCCTTATCCGTATGGTTTATTGAAAGCCTTTGAAAGATTTGATCAAAAAAATTCAAACGATTTAAAAAGTTTAGAATTTGATCAACAAAAAACTTTAATTTATATTTTCGCAAATCATTCCATGTAACTCCCAGCTGATTTGAAAACTTTGTTTTATGTTTTGAGCAGTATGGAAAATTATCTAAAACAATGAATTGAGTGAAAATTTGGTCGTTGGTTCGTTGTCTGTTTGTGTAGCATGGCGAACGTCAAAAATTTTGAAATTTCATATCAAAGCAGTGCCACATGAGTTTTCGATAGGAATCCTCAGATTTTCATGGAAAAGGATCGAAACGAATTTAATCAAGAATGTGTGTTTCCTTATTGAAAGTGCGATGTTTGTATACACCAAGTGCCACAGAAAAAACAAATCTAATATCTAATGTTCAAAAAATTCATACCAACGTAATCGTATGATAAACAATCGAAAACTCTAAATTTCGATGAAATATGTGACGAGCAAAATTACCACTTCAACTCACACAGCTGTGAAATCAACTGGTAGGAAATTTCCTAAAAAAGTTATCATCTCCCTAAACGTTTCTGTCATGTGATGAGGAGTCAAAAGGTAAATTTCCTGTCGCCATCTCGAGGGAGCAGAACGATTATGAGAGCAATAATACTTTTGCCTGATGCGACGTATTTTACCCGAAAAACTTTCCGAAGATTGGCACACGTTCCTTTCTACCTTACGTCGTTCATAAATGCTCACATTCAAACTAGCAAGATGCTCACTTGTATGGCAACATTTTTCCGCGCGCGAGCAACAATCTGATTCTACTAAACAGGCACAGAAGCTGGGGGCCCAATGGGAAAAGACTTTTGGCCCATTCAGTCCTCATCGTCGTCGTCGTCGTCGTTTTCATTCATTGGTTTTAAGTGCTCTTTTTTCCGTGCCATCTCCGGGGAATTTTGATGCTTGCCCTCCGTTTGAATGGCCTTTTGCCTAGCTTTTAGCGCAAATTTCAATCAACCGAAGTGCTTTCGAATCATCGCCGCCGTTTTGTTTGAGGGGCACTTTTGTTTCCTTTTTTGCTTTTTGTTTGAGCTGTGACTACTTATCCCTTCCTTTTCGAGAGTTTTTTTTTCGAGTTTTTGAAATACCCGAGAAAAAATCTCTTTTACTTATAACAATGTTCAATTGAGACAAAAATTGCTCTGTTTCGATGCTTCAATCAAATCAATCGTTTCCAAAAGGGTTTTGAACGGAATATGCGCGAATTTAAATCCAATACACCAGCTGATTCCAGTTCAATTAATATGGGCTGAAAACATTGTTCAAATCGAACCTCAGCCTGGCGTCATGGTAATTCGGATTTGTGGCACCTGATCCAATTGCCTCACTTGCATATGCACACTTCATCATCGTTCCAAGAGGGGAAAAAGAAATGTGTCAAAAGCATTAAATCACTCGATCTTGCGAACACAACCCAAAACGCACATGGGACTCAGAGCCAGGGACGCCATCCAGTCAGCCATTCAGATTGAAATCCCTCACTCATTCATCCATCCACCGCTCCAGTATCCCTACAACTTCGGAGAGCACATGTGACATTCATTCGTTACCATCAACCGTTTATCTACCGATCTTGAACCATTTTGAAAACTTTTGTAAGTTGAAAAATGTCCTTTGTTTGGAATGGATTTTTAGATTTTCATCCAATGCATTTAATGATTTCAATACAGAAAAATTTGGAGCAACACCTTGAACAATATAGTTTCTCATCCAGATCATGAAAAGACCCTATGATACTTTGAAAGAAACTTTTCAGTTAGTTTACAAATATAGGTATAAACTTTTTTATTAGGCCACCCCCAACTCACGCTCGGGACTTAATACTACTATGAATCGAAAAAGTCATCCATGAGGAGTCATCTTCTCCGAAGGTAATTTTCGCACGCCGCAAAACTCTGTATTCCCTACCATATCTTCAGAGTAGATGACCGTGGTCTATCCTGCAGTTCAGATCATAGAGAACGGCACTACTCGGTTACTCCCTGTCGATAGAGTTACTTAAGTCTTAGCTTAGCTCCAAGAGTTTTATTTATGTATGGCTATTAGTCCAATCGGACGTAATGGTAATGAAGGGAAGACACCCGGACACGTCCAAGGTTTGAAGCGTACCAACAAACGTGCCGTCTGCAGAAACCAACACAACACTATATTACCTGGTACAGAGGATGTGTACGTACTCTAACTCGTTTTTTTTTTTCGTTGGTAACCACAGGTGGTAAACCCGGGTTTACGGATTGTATCCCAAGGCACGGCGAGCCACCACGTCCCCCCAGTTTGCAACTCTGGGTCCATGGGTTCAATGGGAAGACTCGTTATATACTCCGTGTATACTTCCTTATTCCTAAACTCCACCTGGGGCCGCAGACTTAGTTTGCAACTCTGGGTCCATGGGTTCAATGGGAAGACTCGTTATATACTCCGTGTATACTTCCTTATTCCTAAACTCCACCTGGGGCCGCAGACTTAGTTCCCAATTCGAACTAAGTTTATCACACTATCTTCAATAGTGGGAGGTCTATTCACGCTAGTGTGCTCCAAGGCAATACTCATAAACATGACCACTTACAGCAAAACCTCTCACCTTTACGGCTCGAAGTTTGAACTCTCCTCTCACGACTTGAGAACCGACATCTTCCCATAGTCCTATTTGCCGCTAGTAGTATTCGTGTCATAATAAGAAGCTTTGCACTGACACTTTTTCATTTTGGGAACATTAACCTAAAAAACGAACATGTTCGTCGACCGACTGCTCGATTTTTGCACTGAAATTTTTGGAGGTTAATTGTCCCGGTTTCGTCCGTACACGCCAGTGGGATGCCAGTTAATGTGCGTGAGAAATGTTAAAAACAACTCTATCCCCACATAAACCTCTCCACTTTGCGACTCGAGGCCTGATCTCTCCTCTAACGACTCGAGATCCAACCCTTCCCCGCATCGATTCGAGTTTGAGAGATACACATACCTCTCCTCTAGCGACTCAAGGTCTAGGCTCTTCTCGTAATAACTCGAGGTGAAAACTTATACCCTTTCTCTCGTTGATTGAATGTTGATCTCTTCTCTTGCGACATGAGAACCGACCTCCAGCCTTGCCAGATCTACGGATTTCTCCGTAGTTCTACGGATTTTCAGCATTTCTACGGAGCTACGGATTGATGCTCGAGATCTACGGATTTTCACCATTTCCTACGGATTTTCTACGGATTATCGAAAACATTCAAGGAATTCTGCGGATAAATTAAAATTCTACCTGACGACCAAAAAAAAAAAAAAGGTCATCAAGTTTTATTTGGTTGAAATCGGTACATTTTTCGATTTTCGTAAAATCTACGGACTTGACCGGTTTTCAATCTGGCAACGCTGCCGACCTCGTATCGTAAAGACTCGAGGCCCGATCTCTCCTCGAACGACTCGAAGACCGACCTCTTATTTTATCCTTCTCCGACTTGAATGGCTCATCCGGCGCTGAGCCACTCTACCCCTGGGTATTCCCCGATCGTGGAATAACCCTTTTCCAAAGTTTCATCCCCGCAGCTTTGATCGTTCGGAACCGCACTACGCACGGTATGAAGCTACAAAGATAAAGAAACATGTTCAGCAGTGCGGATCCCAACAATCGCAGCTGCGAGAATAAACCTATACCATCTTCGCAGTGCAAGTTGTTTGGAAATGGTTTTTCCCGATGGTGGCATCCGACACCAGGTGAACCATTTAAACCGTTGTAGGATGGAGTCTTCGACGGGAATCATACATGTGGTGTACCAATAAAAACACACGAGCGGTTTATTTAACTTGTAACTGTTTTATTTTAACGATGAGAAAAGACTGAGCTAATAGGGAAACGGGATGCTTTATTTAAACTGATTTGATAATAAATTAATAAAACTCTTCCATACTGGTGCCGCTCTCTCTCGATTATGCCATTTTACTCTTCGTTGCCTCGGTCGTTCTCGCTGGTTGCTGTGTTGTTATAATACAATACACTGCAACTACTCCCTCTCTTAGTTCCGAGGCGCCTTCACCACATGATTGTATCTCGTAACATAGGTAGGTGGCGCATAATAGGGCATGTTCCCCTACCATCCGGTTGATGACGACCAACGCTTGAAGGAACAGGAAGGGCTTCAGATGATGATTCTTCTTCCGGAAGGCTCTCCATCGGATCTTCATCAATCGGCTCAGGACCAGGGGTGGCTCCGTCAGCCTCGTTACCATCAAAATCATCGTAGGGGTACTTCATAATTTGGTGGCTGCGACGTTTGACAGTTTCAATCTCTTGAGTGTGGCATTCGTAGAGCACAGAGCCTACCCAGCAAACATAACATCGCATAAGAAATGTCAGCTCAACTCGTTAACAATGTTAATGCGAATCGTAATTCCTACCAAACCAAGTAAATGATCGTAAAAATGGTTAGTTAAAGTCTACCGACTCGTATATGACAAAATTGCGCCATGTTTGCAAATTTGTCTCCCGCGTGCGGGATTCAAGTGAGAAAACAACCTTGTTGTTCTCTCTGCGATTAGCAGTGCAACCAGATTTCTAAAAATCAGAGGGTCCGTTTGGTTAAACTGTCCAATGAGAGAAGCAGCAAATATTGTCGCTGGCAACGGTTTGCATGCATTGAGAGCAAAACTTGCGCTCTCTCGCATGCTGTCAGGATGTGCGGTAAAAGGTGTTGTATATCGTCCAATTTTTGCAACACTTATCGCATAAGTCAGAAGTTAAAAATATGTATGTATATTGCCTCCACTTTAGTACGTAAATGCTGTTTTTTCGAGTTATATAAGATGATTTTATAATGTATATGAAGCGTATAGCAAAGTTGGTTGAGAAATGTACCTACAAAAATGTTTGCTGGGTAGCCTAGCCACAATGTGACCACGTGATCCCGAACGTAGACCGTTTCGTTGATGCTGAAGCTGACATCCTCCTTGGTACGGTTTTGGCATTCGACAATTCCTTTCTGCCGGATTGTAGACCTGGACTTCAAATTGTCGAATCTGATGCGCATTTCCCTTCCAAACATTCGCTTGAAAGGGCTTTCCCCAGTCGACGTGTGTGTTGTGGCTCGGTTCATCTTCAGGAAAGAATGTAGTTGGACACTTATCGGCTTCTTTGCAAACAAAGGGTCATTCGCCAGCTTCTTCAGTGCTGCCTTGACCGTCTTGGCCGCGTTCTCGGCTGCTTCATTCGAACACGGGCTATACGGCGCTGTCTTTAGGTGCTCGATGCCACGGGAAGAACAGAATGCCTGGAATTCTTCCGATGTAAAGGCAGTGCCGTTATCCGACACCAGAGTGCTGATCAGACTGAATCGGGAAATATATTCGGCCAACTTTTCCGACGTCTCCTTGGAAGTTAACGATCGAACGGGGTAAACTTCCAACCACTTGCTGTAGCTATCCGCCAGGACTAGAAAATCGGCGCTTTGGAACGAAAAGTGATCGACATGAACTCGATCACCAGGGGCATAAGTCAACCGCCACGGTGAAATTGGATCCCGGCCGCAATTGGAGACGAAATTCGCATTTCTTCCCGATGTCCTCGATTTCTTTGTCTAAGAATGGCCACCAGAAATATCACCGTGCTAAGGACTTCATCTTGACGATCCCCATGTGTACGACATGGAGTTCTCACAGCAATGATTTCCGAAGCTTCGCCGGGATAACAATGCGGAAACCCCAGAGAAAGACGCCTTACTCCACGCTTAGTTCGTCTCGTCGTTGAAAAAGCTTCTTGATTTCGGTACTCCATAACTCGACTAATGACATTGTCTTTCCGGCTTTCGACTATGATCTGCTTCCGCTCCACCAATGAGCGGGTTTCGACTTCGATGAAATTGAGAAAACTGATGGCGTCTTCCTCGTCTACCTTCTCGTCTTGATCACAGGTGCATGGAAAGCGAGAAAGAAAATCTGCTACGGCGTTGGATGTACCTTTGATGTGTTGGATCTCGAAATCGAAGTTGGACAAATAGACTGCCCATCTCTGCAAGCACCCTGCTGCAGTTTCCGGTATGCCTTTTTCCGAAAACAGACCGGTCAGTGGTTTGTGATCTGTCATCGGGGTGAAACGACGACCAGAGAGATAGCTGCTGAATCTCTGGACACCGTAGTAAATCGCCAACGCTTCCCGATCGATGACCGAATAGTTGAACTCATGTTTCTAAAAGACTTGGGAAGCAAAAGAAACTGGTCGCTCCTTGCCGCCTGGGAAAACGTGTACGATCACTGCTCCAATGCCCTCCTTCGATGCATCACAGTAGAGTTTAATCGGTTGATTACGGTCGTTATGGGCCAAGGTCGTGTCATCCGCCAATAGCTGTTTTGCCGCTTTGAACGCCTCCTGGCACTCCTTGGACCAACGGAATTTCACCTCTTCTTGCAGGAAGCGGTACAATGGTTTTAGATGTTGTGCCAAACTGGGACAAAACTTGACCGTTGACCAGTTCCACAAAGGCACGAACCTCCTTGACGTCTTTCGGAACTCCCAGCTAGATTATTGATTTCACTTTTTCAGTATCTTTATGTAAACCATCACTTTCGATATAATGTCCAAGATAACTCACACCACTTTTGAAAAATTCGCACTTGGTCTTATTTAGCACAAATCCTGTTTCTTTTAACTTGCTAAGCTCTTGTCCATGGTTCTCTAAATGTTCTTGCACTGTTCGTCCAGTTACCAACACGTCATCCAGGTAAATAATCGTTCCTTGATAACCCTGCAGAACTCGTTCTAGGGTAGCTTGAAAGACTGCACAGGCCGTTTTGGTCCCAAACGGCAATCGATTCACGTAGTAAACGCCACGGTGAGTACTCTACACCAACAGATGTCTTGCTACTTCATCCACTGCAAATTGGTTGTAGGCATTCTTCAGGTACAGCTTTGAAAAATTCTTACCACCTTGTAGCGCTGCAAAAATGTCGTCAATTATCGGAAAAGGGTGGTGGTCATTCTTCAACCATGGGTTAACGATAATCTGCACACAAACGTATCGATGAATCCTTTTTCAAAACTGGAACGAGGGGAGTGCCCCATTCCGGTTCGGTTGATGGCACCTTGGAGATAATGCCGATGTTCTCCAATCGATCCAGTTCGCCCTCGACCTTCTCCTTGAAAGCCAACGGTACCCTGCGCGGCTTGAAAAACTTCGGGTCAGCTGCATCCTTCAATGGTTTTCCGTATCGATAACAGCCTAATTCACCCTCGAAAACTTCTTGGTACTTGGTCAGCGCTGCATCGTCTGACGCCTCAGCAGTGCACAGTGGTGCAGAACATCAATCTAGCTGTACGAAATTAATAGCGCCCAGGGATGAAGAGGTAGACATTTGATGTCTTCAGCAACATTGTTCAGTTTTACAAGGAGCATATTTTAGTATTAAAATTTTTGCCGAGGGGTCCACCGATAGCGAGATAAAAATGCTAACTTTTTTGTTTTTCAAATTAGGGCTTTGATGTCTTCGACAAAGTTGTTTATCTGATCAAAATACATAAGTTTGTTGAATATGTCAAAGTCCTATCACATCACCCTCAGGAGTTACAGTCAAAGTAAAAAAAATCTATTGAAAAAACAGGTTTTTGAACCTGACACGTTGTAGGTTGGATAAAATTGTTCGCTGTCTTTGAAACAAAGTTGTAACAAGCCACGATCTACATTTGTCTCATACATAATGATGGGTTTAGATGTTGCTGAAGCTCTATAGAAAGCATTTAGTGCATTTTATTGGCAATTTTGGAAGGCTCGTCCATCGAAAAGTGCACATTTTCGCAACACCCCCTTTTTTGTGATTATTTTTGATGATAAGCGGAACCATTACCATTAGAAATTAGCGGGGAAATCGGTGGAACTAGTAGAGATTTGAATTATTGGAAATACGCATTTTATGAAAAAGTTACCTATTTTACTTATAGAAAAAACGTTAAAACATTTAATTGATTAATAAAATGTTGCAGTTTTCTTTAATATATTTTGTTTTATTAAAAAGCATTTAAATTCTATTCAAATTTATGACTCAACGAAAAGACAAAAACGAATTGCTTATAAGATTGGTTGCTTGGATACAGTTACTTGGAACCAGTTGAAGCAGTTATATTGTAATGACAAAATTCTATTATTCATTTAAATAATATCAAATACTAATTTAGTGCTCTACCAAATTTAACAGATAAGTTCCATTTGTTTTTTTTTAGGTTTAAACGACTTAAAAAATCGAATTTCAATGTCTTTTAATCAAACCAACTATATAAAAGAACACTGCTACGCTTTATTAATCAATTAAATGTCTTAACGTTTTTTTCTATAAGTAAAATAGGTAACTTTTTCATAAAATGTCTATTTTCAAACATTCAAATCTCTACTAGTTCCACCGATTTCCGCACTAATTTCAAATGGAAATGGTTCCGCTTATCATCAAAAATAATCACAAAAAAGGGGGTGTTGCGAAAATGTGCACTTTTCGATGGACGAGCCTTCCAAAATTGCCAATAAAATGCACTAAATGCTTTCTATAGAGCTTCAGCAACATCTAAACCCATCATTATGTATGAGACAAATGTAGATCGTGGCTTGTTACAACTTTGTTTCAAAGACAGCGAACAATTTTATCCAACCTACAACGTGTCAGGTTCAAAAACCTGTTTTTTCAATAGATTTTTTTTACTTTGACTGTAACTCCTGAGGGTGATGTGATAGGACTTTGACATATTCAACAAACTTATGTATTTTGATCAGATAAACAACTTTGTCGAAGACATCAAAGCCCTAATTTGAAAAACAAAAAAGTTAGCATTTTTATCTCGCTATCGGTGGACCCCTCGGCAAAAATTTTAATACTAAAATATGCTCCTTGTAAAACTGAACAATGTTGCTGAAGACATCAAATGTCTACCTCTTCATCCCTGGGCGCTATTAATTTCGTACAGCTAGATTGATGTTCTGCACCACTGTGCAGTGGTTGCTGGTCACCCTCGAAGATGAAACCTCGAATCCTGGCGAACCTCGAATTCGGTGATGGAAAGTCGTACCTCTTGTCGTTAGAGGAGAGAGCAGACGTCGAATCTCCAAAAGGAGAGGTTCGTGTGATCATCCCCGAATCTTTTCGATAAGAGGTCGGGTTTCGAGTCACAAGAAGAAAGATCAGGCCTGGGATCATCAAGCGTAGGGGTATCGTGTTTACCTCGAGTCGTTACGAGGAGAGGTAAAATCCGAGTCATTAAAGAGGAAATCAGGCCTTTAGTCGTACAGGAGAGAGTCAATGCGAGGAGGGGTCGGATTTCTAGTCACAAGAAGAGAGGTTCGTGTGGATGGCTCGAGTCATTACGAGGTGATGTCGAATCTCGGGTCATTAGAGGAAAGTTGAAGGCTTTGAGTCGGAACGAATTTTTATATTGCTGTAAGTGATCTCTTTTATGAGTTTGCCTTGTTTTGTGTGACATTTCCAGAAAACTCCATGTAAATTATCCAAGTGACATAAGACACTTTCTCATCAAGCTGCAACGCATCCATGCATACATTGATGCACATATATTATAATGGCTGGAACCATCAAATGCCGAACTTTCTCCCGCTTCCAGAGGGAATTTCACCAGCAGCAGAGACACCCAAACACACACAACGTGACACGGTCGATGATTATCATGTTCAACCGGGTGGCGTGCGGCATCACTGACCATCAGCCCGGGTTTCCGGTTTTCAATCCTCCGACACTTCCACCTTGCTCATTTTCCACCCACATCCACCCCCATTCGCTCCGGGTTTGGTTTGGTGATTTCCTTCAACTATGTGTATATTTTGCGACGGACCCGCTGGACCTGGGCTAGCTCGTCGAGGGTCATCTAGAATTTAATGCATATGATGTAATGTTAATGCAGTGTTCCGTAACCGACTGGGGTGGGTTGGATCACTTTCCTCTTCCCGCAAACTTCTCTTGTCTTCTTCGAATGACCCCCGTTCGGCCGGAATTTGAGGGTTTCCTCCACTTCCTACTTGGGTAAAAGCAAGCATGGCCGGACGAACCGTTTGACTCCAAGCCGATATGGATCGAACTGGTCGAATGATGGACCGGAAAACTGTTTCCCTGGAAACCGGATCAAATTGTCCATCCATGATGTAATGGATGCTGTAACTTGTCAAAATTTTCAAAATTGTCACAATTGTCAAAATTGTTGAAATTCTCAAAATTGTCAAAATTGTCAAAATTGCAAAAAATAATCAAAACTGTAAAAAATGTCAAAATTGTCAAAACTGTCAAAACTGTCAAAACGATCGAAATTGTCAAAATTGTCAAAATTGTAAAAAATGTCAAAATTGTAAAAATTATCAAAATTGTCAAAATTGTCAAAATTGTCAAAATTGTCAAAATTGTCAAAATTGTCAAAATTGTCAAAATTGTCAAAATTGTCAAAATTGTCAAATTGTCAAAATTGTCAAAATTGTCAAAATTGTCAAAATTGTCAAAATTGTCAAAATTGTCAAAATTTTCAAAATTGTCAAAATTGTCAAAATTGTCAAAATTGTCAAAATTGTCAAAATTGTCAAAATTGTCAAAATTGTCAAAATTGTCAAAATTGTCAAAATTGTCAATATTGTCAAAATTGTCAAAATTGTCAAAATTGTCAAAATTGTCAAAATTGTCAAAATTGTCAAAATTGTCAAAATTGTCAAAATTGTCAAAATTGTCAAAATTGTCAAAATTGTCAAAATTGTAAAAATTGTCAAAATTGTCAAAATTGTCAAAATTGTCAAAATTGTCAAAATTGTCAAAATTGTCAAAATTGTCAAAATTGTCAAAATTGTCAAAATTGTCAAAATTGTCAAAATTTTCAAAATTGTCAAAATTGTCAAAATTGTCAAAATTATCAAAATTGTCAAAAATGTCAAAATTGTCAAAATTGTCAAAATTGTCAAGATTGTCAAAATTGTCAAAATTGTCGAAATTGTCAAAAGTGTCGAAATTTTCAAAATTGTCAAAATTGTCAAAATTGTCAAAATTGTCAAAATTGTCAAAATTGTCAAAATTGTCAAAATTGTCAAAATTGTCAAAATTGTCAAAATTGTCAAAATTGTCAAAATTGTCAAAATTGTCAAAATTGTCAAAATTGTCAAAATTGTCAAAATTGTCAAAATTGTCTAAATTGTCAAAATTGTCAAAATTGTTAAAATTGTCAAAATCGTAAAAAATTACAAAATTGTTACAAATGACAAAAATGACAAAAATGACAAAAATGACAAAAATGACAAAAATGACAAAAATGACAAAAATGACAAAAATGACAAAAATGACAAAAATGACAAAAATGACAAAAATGACAAAAATGACAAAAATGACAAAAATGACAAAAATGACAAAAATGACAAAAATGACAAAAATGACAAAAATGACAAAAATGACAAAAATGACAAAAATGACAAAAATGACAAAAATGACAAAAATGACAAAAATGACAAAAATGACAAAAATGACAAAAATGACAAAAATGACAAAAATGACAAAAATGATAAAAATGACAAAAATGATAAAAATGACAAAAATGACAAAAATGACAAAAATGATAAAAATGACAAAAATGACAAAAATGACAAAAATGACAAAAATGACAAAAATGACAAAAATGACAAAAATGACAAAAATGACAAAAATGACAAAAATGACAAAAATGACAAAAATGACAAAAATGACAAAAATGACAAAAATGACAAAAATGACAAAAATGACAAAAATGACCAAAATGACAAAAATGATAAAAATGACAAAAATGACAAAAATGACAAAAATGACAAAAATGACAAAAATGATAAAAATGACAAAAATGACAAAAATGACAAAAATGACAAAAATGACAAAAATGACAAAAATGACAAAAATGACAAAAATGACAAAAATGACAAAAATGACAAAAATGACAAAAATGACAAAAATGACAAAAATGACAAAAATGACAAAAATGACAAAAATGACAAAAATGACAAAAATGACAAAAATGACAAAAATGACAAAAATGACAAAAATGACAAAAATGACAAAAATGACAAAAATGACAAAAATGACAAAAATGACAAAAATGACAAAAATGACAAAAATGACAAAAATGACAAAAATGACAAAAATGACAAAAATGACAAAAATGACAAAAATGACAAAAATGACAAAAATGACAAAAATGACAAAAATGACAAAAATGACAAAAATGACAAAAATGACAAAAATGACAAAAATGACAAAAATGACAAAAATGACAAAAATGACAAAAATGACAAAAATGACAAAAATGACAAAAATGACAAAAATGACAAAAATGACAAAAATGACAAAAATGACAAAAATGACAAAAATGACAAAAATGACAAAAATGACAAAAATGACAAAAATGACAAAAATGACAAAAATGACAAAAATGACAAAAATGACAAAAATGACAAAAATGACAAAAATGACAAAAATGACAAAAATGACAAAAATGACAAAAATGACAAAAATGACAAAAATGACAAAAATGATAAAAATGACAAAAATGACAAAAATGACAAAAATGACAAAAATGACAAAAATGACAAAAATGACAAAAATGACAAAAATGACAAAAATGACAAAAATGACAAAAATGACAAAAATGACAAAAATGACAAAAATGACAAAAATGACAAAAATGACAAAAATGACAAAAATGACAAAAATGACAAAAATGACAAAAATGACAAAAATGACAAAAATGACAAAAATGACAAAAATGACAAAAATGACAAAAATGACAAAAATGACAAAAATGACAAAAATGACAAAAATGACAAAAATGACAAAAATGACAAAAATGACAAAAATGACAAAAATGACAAAAATGACAAAAATGACAAAAATGACAAAAATGACAAAAATGACAAAAATGACAAAAATGACAAAAATGACAAAAATGACAAAAATGACAAAAATGACAAAAATGACAAAAATGACAAAAATGACAAAAATGACAAAAATGACAAAAATGACAAAAATGACAAAAATGACAAAAATGACAAAAATGACAAAAATGACAAAAATGACAAAAATGACAAAAATGACAAAAATGACAAAAATGACAAAAATGACAAAAATGACAAAAATGACAAAAATGACAAAAATGACAAAAATGACAAAAATGACAAAAATTTCAAAAATGACAAAAATGACAAAAATGACAAAAATGACAAAAATGACAAAATGACAAAAATGACAAAAATGACAAAAATGACAAAAATAACAAAAATGACAAAAATGACAAAAATGACAAAAATGACAAAATTGACAAAAATGACAAAAATGACAAAAATGACAAAAATGACAAAAATGACAAAAATGACAAAAATGACAAAAATGACAAAAATGACAAAAATGACAAAAATGACAAAAATGACAAAAATGACAAAAATGACAAAAATGAAGAAAATGACAAAAATGACAAAAATGACAAAAATGACGAAAATGACAAAAATGACAAAAATGACAAAAATGACAAAAATGACAAAAATGATAAAAATGACAAAAATGACAAAAATGACAAAAATGACAAAAATGATAAAAATGACAAAAATGACAAAAATGACAAAAATGACAAAAATGACAAAAATGACAAAAATGACAAAAATGACAAAAATGACAAAAATGACAAAAATGACAAAAATGACAAAAATGACAAAAATGACAAAAATGACAAAAATGACAAAAATGACAAAAATGACAAAAATGACAAAAATGACAAAAATGACAAAAATGACAAAAATGACAAAAATGACAAAAATGACAAGAATGACAAAATGACAAAAATGACAAAAATGACAAAAATGACAAAAATGACAAAAATGACAAAAATGACAAAAATGACAAAAATGACAAAAATGACAAAAATGACAAAAATGACAAAAATGACAAAAATGACAAAAATGACAAAAATGACAAAAATGACAAAAATGACAAAAATGACAAAAATGACAAAAATGACAAAAATGACAAAAATGACAAAAATGACAAAAATGACAAAAATGACAAAAATGACAAAAATGACAAAAATGACAAAAATGACAAAAATGACAAAAATGACAAAAATGACAAAAATGACAAAAATGACAAAAATGATAAAAATGACAAAAATGACAAAAATGACAAAAATGACAAAAATGAAGAAAATGACAAAAATGACGAAAATGACAAAAATGACGAAAACTACCAAAAATGACAAAAATGATAAAAAAAACTAAAATAACTAAAATGACAAAAATTACAAAAATCACAAAGATAACAAAAATGATTAAAGCTGCATTTATTAAGGTTTTTTTTTGCAAATAACATTTGAAGTTATTCGAAATATTTTTTGAAACATCGAAATTTCTTTCGGTACAATTACAAGCTTCGTCACGGTTTGTGTTTTTTTTTTTGAAAAATTTGATGAATTTTAAGAAAATTTATTCAATTGGAAGAACGATAGTCAAATTTTTGTAAATGGGAACCGTATCACCTTTTGTATTCGAGATTTTTTTGAATTGTCGATCTGAAAGAACTAATTTTTTTGATGTTGTTATTTTTTGCTATAAACCAGCAATGTATTTATTTACCCTTCTCACGATTAATTTGCAATTTGGACACTTATAGGTACTGGTATAGGAAAAAAACTATCTATTTTGATAATTATTAAATGTGCGGATGATTTGCTTCCGAAAAAAACCCTTTTTTAAAATTGAAAAAATATTATATTTTGCACAGCACATCTTAGCTCAAAAATGGCAACAAGCCTTGTTTGATTGAATGGTGATTGATTACCGTCACCAAACAATTTTTTTTCAGGAAATTTTGACTTACATCATAAAATATTCCCATATATTAATGAAAAAAAGGTTGCTAATCAAAAGCATTCAAATTCGTTAACCACCTAATTCGCCTCATTCCGGAAGATCAAAAACAAGGGACAGGAGAGGACCCACCTCAATTTATCCAACCCGGTCCCGGAATCCACATAAAAATCCATCTTCATATTTACCTAATTTGCCATAAATTTCTACAACATTAAACACCCCTCAATTAACGGATTATTCTCGGTCGTAGAAGATGGTTTCCCATTCATTCATTTCCATTCATTCGCTCCACTTCTCAGGCGGTCATAAAATTCCGAGTCAATGTGAACAGTGTGCACAGTCAGTAATAATGAGAATGGGTGGACGGAAAAGAGGCGACTGGCGACTACTAGTGGAATTATTATGTGCTGGTTTTTCCTCTTTTCCCAATCCATTTCATGCTGTGAGCTTTGGCAACCTGCTTTGGATATCGTTTGTCGTCTTCTTTTGGTTTGGCACTTTTATTCGTCGTACTGCGACAACACGAAAAAAGGACTTCCCGAAGCAAGACGCACAGAATGGAAAATAAACCACTGAGGCTCAGCCTCCTCATCAATTAGGGTCCTTCATGCGAGAGAAAGCTCATCCCCACAATTCTGATGGGGATCTGCTTGTCTTTTTTTTCTCTCTCTCGGTTGTCATATCTCTTTGACCAAGCCGAGATTTCTGTTTGGCCCTCTTTTTCTGGAGCGGAACGAAAATCCGGGTGCTAATGGGGTAAAAGTTTTCCCCTTGGCCGGCCAGCCAACCAGCCCTCGAATCATCCCCCCCTTATCGGTTTTGTACCGGAGTGTCCTTTCAACTTACAACATCGGATAGTGGGGAGAGGGCTTCAATATGGCGCAAAGTGAAAGTTGCGTCCCTTTTGCGGGCTGTCGAGGAGGAAAACTTTCGAAAAACCACCAGAACGAATAGAGATGAAAGAGATAGGAGAGCAAAAAGAAGAAAAAAATCCATCCGACACCATGCCATCGAAGCGGAATCTCGTTAATGTAGAAAATCGACCAAATGTAAATTATCTGTCAGTCTGGCAGTCTCCAGTTGGAGCACGCCGCGGGATTTTTTTTATCAGAAGAAAGATGTACGAATCTTCTCCTTATTTTATCTTTTTCGAGTTTTTCAAACTTTTATCCTTGGGTTTTGGGCTCTTTTGCGTGTGAATAATTTATTGCGTTTTTGAACGCACACTAACGCAGACAGGCTGCTCTCAAAATATTTTCGGTAAAGATTTAAGCGCCTTCCGGAGGCAGAAAATTTCATGCCAAGAAAGTCCACGTGATGATACTTTGCCACCCCTTTTCCAAGTGAGCCTCACTCAAATAAACTGTTGAAACAAAGGGGTCAGCGAAAAAGTTATGATAAAGAAAAGATTTTCTGAACTTTTTTGGCGGAAACTGAATGAAATTATTCTTTGAGTTATCCATGGAAACTTTAAAGTGAATTTTGGTATCGATGGCAATATTATCATTATAAAAAATCTGTTTATTGGCATTTGATGGGCTTTCTGTGCAAACCCGAAAATTTTGATCTGGATTAAGTTATTGGAAAGACGCACAAATAATGAATCTCGTCAACATTTTGTCCAATTGCCAAATTTGTTAAAATTGTCAAAAATGTGTAAATTGTCAAAATTGTCAAAATTGTCAAAATTGTCAAAATTGTCAAAATTGTCAAAATTGTCAAAATTGTCAAAATTGTCAAAATTGTCAAAATTGTCAAAATTGTCAAAACTGGCAAAATTGTCAAAATTGTGAAAATTGTGAAAATTGTGAAAATTGTGAAAATTGTGAAAATTGTGAAAATTGTGAAAATTGTGAAAATTGTAAAAATTGTGAAAATTGAAAAATTTGTCAAAATTGTCAAAATTTTCAAAATTGTCAAAATTGTCAAAATTGTCAAAATTGTCAAAATTGTCAGATTTGTCAAAATTGTCAAAATTGTCAAAATTGTCAAAATTGTCAAAATTGTCAAAATTGTCAAAATTGTCAAAATTGTCAAAATTCTCAAAATTGTCAAAATTGTCAAAATTGTCAAAATTGTCAAAATTGTCAAAATTGTCAAAATTGTCAAAATTGTCAAAATTGTCAAAATTGTCAAAATTGTCAAAATTGTCAAAATTGTCAAAATTGTCAAAATTGTCAAAATTGTCAAAATTGTCAAAATTGTCAAAATTGTCAAAATTGTCAAAATTGTCAAAATTGTCAAAATTGTCAAAATTGTCAAAATTGTCAAAATTGTCAAAATTGTCAAAATTGTCAAAATTGTCAAAATTGTCAAAATTGTCAAAATTGTCAAAATTGTCAAAATTGTCAAAATTGTCAAAATTGTCAAAATTGTCAAAATTGTCAAAATTGTCAACATTGTCAAAATTGACAAAATTGTCAAAATTGTCAAAATTGTCAAAATTGTCTAAATTGTCAAAATTGTCAAAATTGTCAAAATTGTCAAAATTGTCAAAATTGTCAAAATTGTCAAAATTGTCAAAATTGTCAAAATTGTCAAAATTGTCAAAATTGTCAAAATTGTCAAAATTGTCAAAATTGTCAAAATTCTCAAAATTGTCAAAATTGTCAAAACTGTCAAAACTGTCAAAATTGTCAAAATTGTCAAAATTGTCAAAATTGTCAAAATTTTCAAAACTGTCAAAATTGTCAAAATTGTCAAAATTCTCAAAATTGTCAAAATTGTCAAAATTGTCAAAATTGTCAAAATTGTCAAAATTGTCAAAATTGTCAAAATTGTCAAAATTGTCAAAATTGTCAAAATTGTCAAAATTGTCAAAATTGTCAAAATTGTCAAAATTGTCAAAATTGTCAAAACTGTCAAAATTGTCAAAATTGTCAAAATTGTCAAAATTGTCCAAATTGTCAAAATTGTCTTAATTGTCAAAATTGTCAAAATTGTCAAAATTGTCAAAATTGTCAAAATTGTCAAAATTGTCAAAATTGTCAAAATTGTCAAAATTGTCAAAATTGTCAAAATTGTCAAAATTGTCAAAATTGTCCAAATTGTCAAAATTGTCAAAATTGTCAAAATTGTCAAAATTGTCAAAATTGTCAAAATTGTCAAAATTGTCAAAACTGTCAAAACTGTCAAAATTGTCAAAATAGTCAAAATTGTCAAAATTGTCAAAATTGTCAAAATTGTCAAAATTGTCAAAATTGTCAAAATTGTCAAAATTGTCAAAATTGTCAAAATTGTCAAAATTGTCAAAATTGTCAAAATTGTCAAAATTGTCAAAATTGTCAAAATTGTCAAAATTGTCAAAATTGTCAAAATTGTCAAAATTGTCAAAATTGTCAAAATTGTCAAAATTGTCAAAATTGTCAAAATTGTCAAAATTGTCAAAATTGTCAAAATTGTCAAAATTGTCAAAATTGTCAAAATTGTCAAAATTGTCAAAATTGTCAAAATTGTCAAAATTGTCAAAATTGTCAAAATTGTCAAAATTGTCAAAATTGTCAAAATTGTCAAAATTGTCAAAATTGTCAAAATTGTCAAAATTGTCAAAATTGTCAAAATTGTCAGAGTTGTCAAAATTGTCAAAATTGTCAAAATTGTCAAAATTGTCAAAATTGTCAAAATTGTCAAAATTGTCAAAATTGTCAAAATTGTCAAAATTGTCAAAATTGTCAAAATTGTCAAAATTGTCAAAATTGTCAAAATCGTCAAAATTGTCAAAATTGTCAAAATTGTCAAAATTGTCAAAATTGTCAAAATTGTCAAAATTGTCAAAATTGTCAAAATTGTCAAAATTGTCAAAATTGTCAAAATTGTCAAAATTGTCAAAATTGTCAAAATTGTCAAAATTGTCAAAATTGTCAAAATTGTCAAAATTGTCAAAATTGTCAAAATTGTCAAAATTGTCAAAATTGTCAAAATTGTCAAAATTGTCAAAATTGTCAAAATTGTCAAAATTGTCAAAATTGTCAAAATTGTCAAAATTGTCAAAATTTTCAAAATATTCAAAATTGTCAAACTTGTCAAAATTTGTAAAAATTTGTAAAAATTTTCAAAATTAACAAAACTGATAAAATAAAAAAAATTGACAAAAATAACTAAATTGACAAAATTGACAAAATTGACAAATTTGACAAAATTGACAAAATTGACAAAATTGACAAAATTGTCAAAATTGACAAAATTGACAAAATTGACAAAATTGACAAAATTGACAAAATTGACAAAATTGACAAAATTGACAAAATTGACAAAATTGACAAAATTGACAAAATTGACAAAATTGACAAAATTGACAAAATTGACAAAATTGACAAAATTGACAAAATTGACAAAAATGACAAAATTGACAAAATTGACAAAATTGACAAAATTGACAAAATTGACTAAATTGACAAAATTGACAAAATTGAAAAAATTGTCAAAATTGACAAAATTGACAAAATTGACAAAATTGACAAAATTGACAAAATTGACAAAATTGACAAAATTGACAAAATTGACAAAATTGACAAAATTGACAAAATTGACAAAATTGACAAAATTGACAAAATTGACAAAATTGACAAAATTGACAAAATTGACAAAATTGACAAAATTGACAAAATTGACAAAATTGACAAAATTGACAAAATTGACAAAATTGACAAAATTGACAAAATTGACAAAATTGACAAAATTGACAAAATTGACAAAATTGACAAAATTGACAAAATTGACAAAATTGACAAAATTGACAAAATTGACAAAATTGACAAAATTGACAAAATTGACAAAATTGACAAAATTGACAAAATTGACAAAATTGACAAAATTGACAAAATTGACAAAATTGACAAAATTGACAAAAATGACAAAATTGACAAAATTGACAAAATTGACAAAATTGACAAAATTGACAAAATTGACAAAATTGACAAAATTGACAAAATTGACAAAATTGACAAAATTGACAAAATTGACAAAATTGACAAAATTGACAAAATTGACAAAATTGACAAAATTGACAAAAATGACAAAATTGACAAAATTGACAAAATTGACAAAATTGACAAAATTGACAAAATTGACAAAATTGACAAAATTGACAAAATTGACAAAATTGTAGAATTTTTTTTCAATTTTAATTGAATTAACACAAAATAATAGAAAAATGTGAAATATTTTTTTCTCATAATGGGCGACTTCCACTAAATTGTTGCAAAATGTTTAAAAAAAAATTTCAGAATTTTTCAAAGGTTTTTAGATTTTTTTTTTAATAATCATATGATTGCCTCAAGATTATCGTAAAATTTGTCAGATGAAAACTGAATTTCAATTTGTTAAGTATTTTTGAGCTTGTTGAAAAAATTCTTTAACGGAAATTTTTTCTTGAAATATCGAAAATTATTAGAGAATCAATTTTGGTTTTTTCACAAAACAAATTTTCCAATTGCGTTTCTTCTTCAAATTATTCTTTGAATATGCGCAGCTTCGAACTGGAATTCTCTCAAAGTGTTTGTGAAAAAAATAAACCAAAAACCTACTTCAAACATGTGAAAAAACAATACCCGGTAGATATAACCCTAAAAATAACAACCGAAAATGCAAATAAACTCGACTGAAAAGCGGCTTTTCCGAGTAGCACATCACTGTTTAAATTGGCACCAACTTTTTCCGGTCGACCCAATTTTCACTGGAACTCATTCGATTTTTTTCCGCTATTTTTTTTTTATTCCAGCTCTTCTATTCCGGAAGTAACGTAAAAATGGCTCTAGAGTGTGTTTGGTTTATTTTTATTATTTTCAACCGGGGGTTTGTCACCAACAAGCACCACATTCTGTTTATCATTGTCCCTCTTTCCAAAAATAAAAAAAGGCGACAAATATGCAATTTTCGCCAAGCCGCTTAGTCGGAATGCATCGTGTTTGCTTTGGGAATTAATCTATCACAACTTGGCTGTTATTTTTTATTTTAATTTTGGTGCAACAGAAGCGTGAAACATTATTTGAGGGAACTCTACCAGAATGTGTGTTTTTTTTTATTTGGCCGTATAAAAAATCATGAAAAGATCTAAATTCTGTTTTTTTAGCGTAAATAATTATGAATATAACAATTTCGGAAAACAAAACAGAATAAAACTATTTAATTTTGAAGTATAAGTTATTTTAAACTGACTTTTCAAAGATGCTTCTGGAAAACCATTAATGCTAAATTTTTCTCACAAAATTTGAAATAGTAAACATTATTCCAATTCTCCAATTCTCCAAAATTCCAAAAAAAAACTCCTCAGAATCAATCATTTTGGCAATAACATTCTACCGGAATATGTTCCAAAAGCCCCACAGACGATTTAATCTTCAATAAAAATTTAAATCACCAGAGTCTGAACGCAAATCCCATTCGATAAAAACAAGATCGGAACAATATTTCATCTCATGTTCGCCGAAAAACTGAGTCTGGGACGTCAAATTCGAGGTAAAAGCCAAAAGAACGTGATACGGTTTTTGGAGGCTATCTATCTGTCGTTTTTAGAAAAAAGCCAACCAAACACTGGGACAGCTTGATCGAGAAATATCCTCGACATCAGAGAAAAAAATCAAAACATAAATTCACATGACCAACTGAATGCAGTCAGTCAGCAGAGTGGTGGGACCAAAAATAAAGTGAGGTGTGCCTCGAAAATAAAGCACCGGGCCATAGAAAAACAAACGAGCCTTGGCAGTTTATTTTATTTCATTTCCATTCCCATGAATTATGCATATAAAATTTCATATTTCCCTCTAAACTTTTTCCGCTTTCGTGCTTTTCGCCGGCTAGCTGGCTTTCCGGCTCTGTTTCACTTTCCATCCTCCAGTGGGAAAACCGAGCGTTGCTGTTGTTTTGCACGTTTTTGAAATTTGAGAGGATGTGACACAGTCACAGAGAGTTATTTTTTTGTTGTTTAACTGACTTTACAGTTTTCATCAGATATCTTTCAAGATTTGAAAATTTAAAATGTTTTTAAATTGGTATGCTTTTAATTTCAAGATTTTTTTGTTCAGACTCTTACTCAGTTAAGTATTTTTTTTTTTTGAAATTTATTTGTTTTTTTTGGTTGTGTGGTTGAAAAAAATATGTCGATTGATATGAATTTTTCACAGTCTGTTTGAAAACAAACAAAAGAACGAAAATTTCAAATGTTTTGTTAGAATGGGACAAAAAATATTTCGTTGGAAAACCATTTATATGTGCTGTTATTCCATAATAAAAATGCATGGACATTTTTCAATTGCTCGTTGCAAAGGATAACCTGAAACTTTTTATGAAGGAATTTAATGCGCCTTATTAAAAAGACCTTGAAAATTGGAATAAAATGTCCTCTTCATAGGTCGAAAATACAATATTTAAAAAAATGAAGGATGGAATTTAGTTGAATTAAGAGCATTATAATAGGATCAATATGACCTAAAGCGCACATTTAAATCATCTTAACTTAACACATTGAGGGCCGCAATGAAATCAAAACCCGAAAACACAAAAATTGGAATTATCTATCTTAGAAACCACTGAACCAAATTTAATAATTCTAGTATTTTAGAGTTATCGAAAGTGTTAATAACAATTTTGAAGAATAAAATTCCTTTCACACATTCTTTTATCACATTTGAACTGTGCTTCTCTTTTTGTTTCGTTTCAATATACAGCAGAACTGAGAATTTTGAGAGATCAAGTATGTTGCATGAAAATGACAATATAATCAACAAAAAATATATATTTTATGTCTTGGAAATCGATTCATCAATTCGGAAGATACAGCGAAGCAAAACTAAAATTAAATATCTTTCATACCATCGTCAAATTCATGTTTTTTGACTATTTGATAAATCTTTGATTGGCTTAAATTGAGCAAACTTTCCGTAAATTTTTAGAAATTTTAAAATAAAATTACTTTTTGGGAATTTTTTTCATTCATTCATTCGATAAGAACCACAGAAAATCTTGTAAACATATCTGTAGATCTAGTTTGTTTTTGGCAACATCCGATTTTGGCACATGGGACAAAAGTGTCACAAATACAAACAAATGAATAAAAATGATAAAAAACATCTTAAAAATTATACAAAATGACTAAAATAACAAATATAACGAAAAAAACAAACATTTTAAACATAACGGAAAATGTTCTAAATGTGTCTAAAAATTGATAAAAAAAATAACAAAAAACGATTAAAAACTACCTAAAAATGTTGAAAAATTGAGTTAACAATAATTACAATGGTTAACTTTTACTAATAGGAAAGTAGATGAAAAAAACGTTCGATTGGACATGGTTCAATTTTGGTCACACAAAATTCTCGAACGTGTTGCCAAAAACGAAAGGGGCATGTACTTAATTTTGAAACCGTCACAAAATTTCAGCTCAACCGGGCTTGATTTAGGGAAGCCTTAAAGGGGGAACACCAAAGGAAATCATAAAAGTCTTAATTCTAATTTTGATGCCAAATGACTCAGAAATGCATGAAACGTCAAGACAAAATCCATTTGATTTTCAAAACACTCTACTTCGTAATTTTTGTTTTTAAATTCTTTTAGTGTGGTTAAATTTTTTTTCGAAATTTGTCTTTTTTAATTGATTTTTTTCTTCATGAAAAATAATGAAGCTGATAACTAGTCGTTAACATTGACTGCAATTTGATTTCAAAATTTCATGTTTTAGAACAGTGGAGATTTGAAAATCTAGATAACAACTTCTATTACATTTTCGCAAAATCCATAATTCCTAACTGCCATAGGTCTATTTTTTCTCTCAAATCAATGATTTGAATAAATAAGAGTAACTTTTTTATTTGTCTACCTCTCCGACCATATTCATTTGTTGATTGACCCAAAAACCTGACCTGTGCAAAATTTCAGCTTAGGGGCCGTTCACATACCACGTGGACAACTTAGGGGGAGGGAGGTGTTTGGTAAATGTCCACGCTTGTCCACGGAGAGGGGGGTAGGGGTTTGGGTCATGTCCACGTGGACATACTTACTTACAAAATATTTTCTGAAGGTGAATAAATATTAAGATGTTTAAATCAAAATCTTAAAAATAAAAAAGCTTCCAGGAATTCCAGTTAAAGTTCAACGATTAGCAACTGAAAGCAAGTGAAAAATATGATAATTAAGAATTCGATTTTGGCAACATTCGATTTTGGAAACATCCGATTCTGTCCACGTGGACATCCGGGGAGGGGGGGTAGGGGTTTGCCAAATGTCCACGCTTGTCCACGGAGGGGGAGGAGGGGGTAAAAAATCTCATTTTTTTGTCCACGTGGTATCTGAACGGCCCCTTAATTGGACTTGATTTAGGGGTGCCTTAAAGAGCTCGATTATTCGGTCCTTTGATCCTCAAAAATCATCCAAAGGGGGGCCAAAGGAAATCGGAAAAATCTTTAAAATATCGAAATTTTGTATTTGATACCAAATTACTCAGAAATACATACATGAATCGTTGAGATCTGGTGTTACATCGAAAAAATAAAATTTGGTCAAAAATCGACTTTCTGGTACGAGTTTTTTTTTCGACATAACACCAGATTTCGATGTTTCATGCATTTTGAAGCAATGTGGCATCAACAAAAAAATGTGTATTATTTGAGACAATTCTTAGTCAAGTCCGATTGAGCTGAAATTTTGCACAGGTCGGTTTGCGAGCCCATCAACAAAATGGATATGGTCGGTTTTTGAAATTTTACCCATTTGACTTCCAGCCTGCCCAACAGTTTTAAGGTTAAATTTTCCCGAAACAGATATTCTTCAAACAGCTTTGAAGAGGTATAAAAATAAAAAAGTAGCTCTAACGAAGTAAGCCAGGAATTATGTTTTTTGTCAAAAAGTAACAAAAGTATTCATCTAAATTTTTGAATTTTCGCTGATCAAACATATGGCAAATTTAAACCAGATTGCTGTAAATGTTTTGACATGTCATCGGTTCCAGTATTTTCTAACTAAAAAATTAGTCAATAAGCAAAGGCAAATTTCCGGAAAAAAATTGACCCCACAGTAGAGAATACAAACACAATCAATCATAAAAATATAGTTGAGTATATTATTTTTCTTGTTCAATGTCTAGAATCAATCATAAAATTGTAGTTGAATGAATCTCATTTTTTTTAAGCAATCAGAAATTGAATCTATCATACTTTCAACCATTCATTCAATTCTATTCTGTTTATAGTTAAATGCTTGAAATCAATCATAAAATTGGAGCTGGATCTATCATATTTACAGTTGAATCAATTATTCACAGTAGATATTCACAGTAGATATTCATATTCAAATTCAAAGCTGATTGTGTTAGATCAATCAGCGGTTTGTAGTTAAATCTATTATATTAATAGTTGAATTCCTCAAAATCAATCATACAAAAGTAGTTGAACCTATCACATTTACAGTTGAATCGATTATACCGTTTCAATTCAATCTATCATATTTCTAGTTGATTTCGAAAGATCAATCATCAGTTTATAGTTAAATCTATTGTACTTATTGTTGAACGTAAAAAAAATCAACTACACTTTGATGATTGGAATAACTAGCTGAAAAATTGTAACAACAGTCGTCTTTTTTCTCCGTGTAGTGATTTGAAAATAGGAATGATTTCGTCGATTAAATTTTCTAAAAATAAAGAATGTTTCTTTCTTTTAATTAAAATTCCTAAGAAGATAATATTAGCAGAAGCTCAATCCAAATCAAAACCAGGGGCTATTTCAATTAATTCGAAATTAGTATCTTTTTTTGAGGAAGGTAATTTTTTCATCAATCAACGAAAACATTTTTTATGCATTCTTGAATAACGAATAATTTTAAAATGAAGTTCATTTATCCATTTCAAAATTACTAGGCAAGATATGACATAAGATTTTAATTTTTAACGTTAATTCTTTGATATCGGTTAAAGCAAAGGCACTCAAAGTAGGTTTTCCAATCTTCAATTAATGTTTGGGCTACGTTAGACTATAATAAAAAACTATTACTTACAAATTCGAATTATTCAACTTCCTGAATTAGAATGTTTCTAACATAATCAGCTAGATTATGCAATTAAAAAAAACGACCAAAAATTAACACAAACACAAATTGAATCTCAATGAAACTTTATGATTCCTCGAAGAGAATCCTTCAAATTAACACTAAGTCGTACATCTTTCGAGGATCTGATGGCTAGCATCTTCCGAATACTAACACCAAAAATTTACAAAACGTGTAATATGTATACCGTAACCAGGATTCGATCTCATGACCGTTGGCTTAGAAGACTTGAAGGTTATCCTCTATGCCACGGGTTACAATGACATACTAAAATTGTTCAACTATCATAATTCCTCTGAAAATAAGTATTAATTTTCATATTTATTCAAAAAAAAAATTATAATTTTAAAGGTGTTAGTTTTATTCTCCTTCTTAAAAATTTTCTTCATCTTAATGAAGTCAAATGGTTGGAGAATAACATTTTGAAATCTATAATCAAAGACATTCAAAATTCAAAGTCATGACCAAAAATTTTAACGAAAGAATTTGGAAAATTTATTTTAGCTCAGGTAGGTGTTCTCAGTATTAAAATTTTCCGACAGCTTGCTGCAAAAGGTTTCATATCCTTGAAGTTTGTTGTTTAGCTTCAACTCAAATTTAACAAAAATAAAATGAAATAAAATAAGATTATCTGGGGCTGGATATTTTATAAATTTATTGATTTACTGTATTTTACAAATTTTAAGTAAAATTTAAATTTTATAACAAATTTTGCAAATAAATAAACATTTTCTAAATAAACAAAATATTGAAATTAAGGTATAAAGGAGTTATTTTCTTTAACCGTCTATAAATGGTTGTTCTTTTCACCAAAAACTTATGTCAATTTTAAATATTTCGTATCCATCAAAAATTACCTATAAAATTTGTAATCATTTTCAAAATTTCCATTGGTTTTCATGAATTTTGACCAGGAAATTGGTTCTTCGATCTGATTAATAATCAGTAAAAATTTTCAGAAACCGTGATTGACCCATGTTTAAGGAGCTATTTCTGAAAACTCCTGAATATTAATTACTGAAAAATGACAGAAAAAACATTGCTTTAAAATATATAAAGGATGTTCTTGAATGAATTTTCGAAAAAATTAATTTGAAAATCTAATAAGAAATCAATCTAGTTTGTGATTCGAAAGATTTTTTTTGTTTAGAAGACAAATTTGAGGAAAAAAATTCTTCCAATGTTCGAAAGCGTTGTCCAAAAATTACAAATTTAGAGTGGAATAATGTAGATTTTTTTTTAAACCTCTAGATGAATTTTCAAAATTTTTAAATTCATTCGTCTTTTGGGAATTGATTCAATATAAAAAAAATTAAACTAAATCTAATCAAACAAATTTTCATTTCATTAGGTGTAAAGTACGCTTAGCAAAAATAAAAAATAATAATATGTAAAAATGTTTGCAAAGAAAAATGCATTTGTGATTTTATTTTTTATTTGCCATTCATTGTAAGCAAAAAAATGTGTAATTTTTATACAATATTCAAACTCTTTCTTGCATTTATTTGAGAACTCCTGAACAAGTTATCATATGACTACCATCTTCATGGTTTCGTGGAGCCCGAAAATGCCGAAACACGATAAAATATATGGATAAATAACACGCTAACTTTTGGCTACCCCTTAAAGGCGTAAAATTGACCCGTTATTGAGAACCCCCATGATCTGTCAAATAACGGGTCATTATATCGGATCAATATTACCCCTTATTTTGAAAGGCTCGATTCCCTTCAAAAAGGGCAGTTTTAGAAGCGTTACATTAAAAGCGTTGAATTCGGCATGATGAGAGATGTTGTGGTAAGTTTTAATTGTAAAAATTTGAATTGTATTCTTTCCGAATTTATATTCATTCATTTTATTTCAGCAGCACAGCAAAGTTCCGGACGAGCCAGGCAGACACAAAAAGAATTTAACAGGAAAACACGCACCGAGGCGATATAAAATTGAAGGTAAGATTGATGGTTAATGATTTCTTAACTTAAAATCTAATCTTTTGTTTTCTTTCAGGATGCATCGTAAGATAAATTTAATATTCAAGCAGGGAAATCGAGTATTTCAATCATCTGTAATATAAAAAAAGTTATTTAAGTGAATCCAAATTTCAAAAAAATTAGCATCTCAATAAACTAAATGAAATAAAACATGTTGTTTTTATTTATTTTCCAGGGAACACATTCTCTATAAACAGAACCTTTAATTTCCACCATACGGAAGCTTTTGGAATAAGGGGTAATTTTCATCCGCTGCGTTTTAAATAAGGGGTAAATTTCATCCGGTGCAAGCGTTATCAAGCTGAGTACCCCTTAAAGGGTACAGCGGCTGTATCCTTTAAAAGGAGTTCTCCCAGTCTCATCGAATAACGGGTCAAAAGTATTCGTTAAGGGGTAGCCAAAAGTTAGCGTGAATCTTGAACACTTCAAAAATCTACTTTCTACCAGCTTTTCTGGGTTTAAGTGTTATTTCTCAAACAATCAATAAATATTTTGCCATTTGCAACAGTCCTGAATATGATCAGAATAATAAAACTACTTTTTTAAAGAATCATAAAATATTAGAAAAAAACAGGAGAAGTAAGCCATGACTTTTGGGCGACGCACGCGGTTTTGGTTTTGTCCCGCAAAAATTTCAATAAAAATTTAATCTAAGTGGAGATTTTAGAACGAATCAGTGTTCAGTGTACTTTAGTCTGTTTCATAATGTGAAGTGAAAAAATAGCTAAACAAACAGTGTTTTTGTGTAAAGTGGCCATTATTGACCATGATCATAATTCGGTGTTTTGGAATCGACGGGGCCCGGACTACGCCCTCCGGATCATCTCAGGCATGTTTTTCAGTACAAGGCGGACGCTCAACCCATAGAAGGACCTACAAAATATAAGCTAAGTGGCCTTACTTTCATTTTCTTTTATTTTATTCTATTCTATTTTCTGTTACGAGCTATGAGTGCAATTTTAATTTAGATTATTCTGCGAATAACTGCACCTGCCATGAAATATTTCATTACAACTTTTACTTTCACGAAAACTTGTGTGCAAGTTATGAAATATTTCATATTCCAAAACATATCAGCACCAACATGTGAAAAGGGTATAAAAGACAAAGTAAACAAAACCCGTTTTCAGTGGATTTAAATAGCCCAATATAAGCTCTACTTAACACAAAAACCGTTTTTAGTTTTTCAATTTTCGTAAGATTTATAATGCAGTTTGAGTAAAGGATCTAAAAAATTTAAAGCCATAAAATGACATTATCCTTACACAGATTGTTTTATACATCCTTTACTCCACAACAAAGCCAACGGTCTAGATGCAAAACATTTAAAGGAGAAGAATGCGGAAAGCTATTCACTCAATCCTATAGCGAGAACCATAAGCCTTTGTCAAAAAAAAGGAGAAATTTCATCTCCATCTCGCTCACACATATGAGACATACAGTACAAAGCAAAGGGTGTATAAAACATTTAGGCGGATTTCATACCCCAGCTAGGGTCTATAAACAATTGCGAGCTATTTTTTCATGATAACACCGTCGCATCGATAAAAACATATTTAGAATGATCTTAAGCACCGTTTTGACCATATAAACTTGCAAGATTCCTCGTGAAATTTAATTATCAATTTAAAAAAGATTGCAAAATTTTCAAACGAGTTTTTCTCGGGACTTCATAAATGAACATAGACCCTTTTCACGTGTTGGTGCTGATATTTTTTCGCTAACTTGAACGCAAGCAATGATTCGAGATAAAGCTGGTATAACTCCTAACTGGAGAAGCTTTTGCAGCCGCTCAGGCGTTTTATTATGTCGACTTATCGAAAAACTAAAATAACTGTTGAAGCATTTCAGATAGCTGATGAAGCAGTTTTTTCCGAGTTTTTCATCCTCAATGAATCATAACAGTCTCAATCATACGATAAGTAAGACCTTCGTTAGTAAAACAGTTTTTTAAGCTTATGCAGCACGCTACGTCTAAAAACACTTCTTTTTTTTAAATAAATGAAAAATAACCTCTTTTGCAGCTTTCCTATGCACAAATACAACGTTTTCGAGAACGTTTTCATTAATTAATACTTTTCAGCATATCGATAGTTTCAAGTACAAATTTGAAATAAAAATATTTGAGAACATTTGAAAATATCTTCGTTGCTGTTATTTTTATTTCAAATGTAACAATATGACTTTCTTTTCCATATCCCATAATGTTTGATTAGCTAAATAAAATTTGTTGTAAATAACCGATATAATGCATAACCTGTTATAGTTTTTTTTCAGTTAATCATTCATCGATGTAACAGTTTTATGGTACTATCTCAATGCAAATAATAATAACATTTATATTTTAACTGATTGTCCACACCATATTTTTTTATCCAGAACATCAGCATATCAAATAAAAGGCACGTTTAAATTTCAAGGATTATTATTGAATTATTAGCACGTTGAGGGTTGCGGCTAACCGTCATCTTTAAAAAGCATGCGACGAGTACATAGCACTCAAAGGCTAGCTGAAACTTTATCATTTTACAACATAATATCTCATAACAGATCGCCACCAAAAATCGTCCAGAAATCGTATGCTGCTTCGTTGTTTTTCATCTTATTCCATAAATATAATCATTATACTGTAGATTGGACTAGTCTCGAATACCGCATCATTATTTCCATATTCATAATTCAAAATTTTGGCTTATTTTCAATCATTTTTTGTTTTGTTTAGTTTTGTTTTTTTATGTTCTGCTCTAAGCTTTGCATTCCGTCATTTATTCTCATTTATCACGAATTCAAAAGAGTTTAATTTTCCATTATCCATTATTAAAACTATGAAAAGTTACAGTTGATTTGTTTTATTAATGTTTTAACATCGGTATAACACACAGATGACAATGAGATCAATTAATCGCTCCTATGTAAAATAAATCAAATATCTCTGATACTTTTATTCAATAGAAGTACTTTAAGTTTAATACCGATTATTGTTATTCAGCTTCTCCAATCAACATTTAAATGTCTGTTTTATTTATGTTATTCCTGTTTGTAATATCGATATTTTTAATAAAAGAAATTATTATTTAGTAACCATATACAAGATACACATTACAATGTTTAGATGTGACGTTCGAAATCGCAGCGAAAAACCCTTTCCAGTCAACAGCAGGAAACCATAATAGCAGTGAGAGAGTTCCATTTGTTTTTTTTAAATTATTTCTTAACTTGTTATGTATCATCATGGTTTTCATATGTTCGGAATTGATTGATTGCCCAGTTCCATGTGAAGCAGAGTGAGAAAGGAGAATCGAGAGTTTTTTTCTTACAGCTATTTCCAGCTATTCCAACCAGCATTTTAATATTTTCATAATAATTGTTTTTCTATACTTCATCCACAAAATTAATCTATATCCATAATATAATAAAAATGCTTTATAAATCAAAATATAAATTAAATACACGTTCATCTTTAATTGGATATATTGGGGTACTAATTTTAAATAATTAGGTTATTATTTTCTAATTAGCACCTGGATATGTCAACAATAAAAGACGGAAAGTCTAATCATAATTACATGATCCATTTGGTCATGCGACTACGATTGGACGGGGCTTATTGGTAAGGAAGGTAACCTCGGGATGTGCAGGTGCCATTCTGAAATGGGTTGCTGGAATTTCAATAGAGCTGACACCACCAGCACCCGCGATTGAACAATTTTAATCAGAATGATTAATATTGGCTCTTTTGCATAACAAACCTGCCAGCTCAGGGGGTCGTTGGTTGGATCATACATACATACATACACATACATCATAAAATATTAGAAAAAACATGTTACTTTTATTCTCCTTCTTAAAACTTTTCTTAATCTTAATGAAGTCAATTGATTGGAAAATAAAACTTTGAAATCTAAAATCAAAGTCATTCAAAACTCAAGTCATGACCAAAAATTTTCGTTAATCAACTGATTATGCAAATTGTTAACCATTATTAATCGCAGTCAATTATTTTAAGCTGAGTGAGGAACTACTTAAAAAAATAAATTTAATCTCATGGACATTGTTAAGGTTTTGTGAAACTATTTGAAAAGACTCACGAAATGTTTAAAAATGAACCTTAAACCATATGACTCTTAACGTGTAAAAACTTTGAAATGAGGAAGAAAAAAAACGATAATTCTTACATTTTTTATTAACAACACAAAATTCAAAAAAAAAAATGGATCCACAACATTATTTCAAAACATGGCTTGACTGGTGCGTGAATTTTTTTTTTATTTAACCTACGTCAAATATGGAAAAAAAAATTTTTTTTCTTTAAATTAAATCAAAAAAACTTATTTAATACTCAATTTTTATTAAACATGAAAATGAAAAAGTCGTATAGTTTTTTTATGATCAACATAAACTCTTAATAGTCGGTATGAATATTTTGAACATGTTTACCCTTAATCTTTAACATCAGCAGCACATTATTGAGATCTTTTTCGTGCTCAACTGTACCTTATTTATTAATTTAAAAAAAAAATGTCTAAAATGCTCAACAAAGGTTCTTTATAATTTATAAGTGAAAATTCGCACCTGGAATAATTGGTTGGTATATCGAAATAAATGTTTCGATAACGATGGGTCTGAAAGTGGAACGCCATGGCCATTTTTCAAAGATGTTCCTTTAAAAAAAAAATAGATAAATTTGGCTTAGATAGTTTGATAACGTATTTTTTTCTTATTTACCTTATTTCAATATGTTTTAATTAGGTCGAAGATTTTATTAGAGTTACTTTTTATGACAAATAGCGGTACGAAAGATTGAAATTGCACTGTTTGCATAAGGGCTTATGCTGATCTTAAATCTTTGCCAGTAAAATGAATTGTTTAAGATTTTTGGCATTCCAGACTCAGCTTCTCGAATCAAGTTCGTTAAAGAAAATTAAATTTAGATTGAGAAATTAGTGTTAAGCTATAAGACGTCTGTTAGATAATCAAATTCAAATATTGAAAAAAATACAAAACTGTAAATCAAAAAGAAATTTATTATCAAATCTGAAGGATAAAATCTCCAAATAATAGATATAAATAAAATAAAATAATGTGACTAGAGAAAACATTCTCGAATACCGTTCCTACACTTCATACTTAAAACGTTTATGATAGAATCCTTACTATTATTTTGGTTTTTCTTAAATAAGAATCTGTATTCTCTATTAACTTTCCAAAGTTTTTAATCAAAACTCGATTCAATTTCTATGAACTACACTTTAGATCTATTGAAGTTCTCCAAAGTGAACGCTCTTCACCGAAGGTTTCTAACGGGCGAAACTAGCCCAAGTAGTGAATCCCAGGTTTATTGTTCGGAACAATCCCGAAAAACACAAAAGCCCGCAAAACAAAACCTTCCCAATTGAGACAAGAGAAAAAAAACACTTTCTCTACTTCAAGTTAGTCCAAAACAAAAACCGGAACAGTGAATGAAAAATCACATCAGCTCGGTTGGACGATCCCAAAAAAAAAAAAATTTCACCATACATAGGTATCCGAACGTTCGTCATTTTTCACGAACGCCGCCTGTTTTTTGGGTGGGTCGATTTTCCTAAGGCCAATGAGACAGATTGCCAAAATTTTTAGAGCGGCTTTAGTTTGGGCTCTGAAAATCGGACTCACTAGAAGAGGAAAAAAAACATTCGGCCAACTTTTCTCCGGTGTCACGTTTTCCTAGATTTTTTATTATTCTAGTTTGAATTCTTGAATCCGGAAGAACTAAGCATAAAATACTTATAATTGATAAAACATCAGGGGATGCATTTTAAATTTTGCTATCCTTTATTCAAAGCAAAAATTTGAATATCTTTAAACACTTCAAAGACTTGCAAAGCAAAAACGGGCTGTCTCAGTGGAAAGCAAGTAAAGAAACATCCAAAAAAGGTAAACAACTGCTCAAAACAAATGGAAAACAGCTCTCCTGAATACTTACGAGAGTCAGAAGCAACTCTAGAAAAGAAAATTCACTTGCTTCCGGGAATGCGACTTCCTAATCCTGTTTGGTCATACGCAACAGCATCAGCAAATAGCCGAACTGCCAAAACTGGGACCGTTTCCGGGATCCTTCTGAATAATCAACGCGGCAAAAGCTGGCCCGGTCAAAAGCCTCGGCACGGCACATATTTGTGCGGATGTCTGTATTGACACACTCTCAGAAAGGAAAGGAAAGGACTTTGGCTTTGGATGGTGTCGTTGTCCTGGTCCTGTTTCTTGGTTCATAGTAACGCAACGATCCGGAAAGCCGGAAACGAAACGAAACTGTTCTCTGGTAGGCAAACAACCGAGCCATGAAAACATATGTAAATGGGGAATGGGTTTATTTGAACTTTAAGATGTCCCCGGCCAGTGTGTCAGAGGTTCTTAAGATGAATATTTAAATAATTTTCCTTTGGGGGGAGAGATTAATGAAGTAGAGCTTCAACATTTGAATTTCGTAAAACTTTACCAGCAAAGCTCATTTAAACATTTCCTCTAGGTTTTCATGATAACCTTAACATTTTAAGCAGTGAATAAGAGAGCTCTGGAGGGTTTCTAAAAGCTTTGTCTATCTAGTCTAGCTTTGTCTGTCTAGTAAATTTAGGAAATAGTCTTAAAAGAGCTGTGAAGATTGGCATAAATTAAACTGGAATTGTTCTAACTTCTAACTTAAATTTCTGATGATCGCCATTGAACAAATAGCATTAAAATGCTTTTCGATTTCTCATACAATCACAGGAACAATATAACAAATCAATTTTAAAATAAAATGGATAGAACTCTTGATCAAGTATTTTGTCGTCTGAAAACTTTCGTCTTGAAAACTTCGCCTGAAAACTGTCGTCTGAAAACTGCCGTCTGGAAATTAACGTCTTAGAACTGTCATCTGAAAATTGAAGACTGTCGTCTAGAGACTGCCGTCTGAAGACTTTCGTCTAAAAAACTTCGTCTGAAGACTGTCATCTGAAGACCGTCGTCTGAAGACTGTCATCTGGAAACAGTCGTCTGAAGACAGTCGTCTGAAGACAGTCGTCTGAAGACAGTCGTCTGAAGACAGTCGTTTGAAGACAGTCGAGTGAAGACTGCCGTCTGAAGACAGTTGTCTGAAGACAGTCGTCTGAAGACAGTTGTCTGAAGACAGTCGTCTGAAGACAGTCGTCAGAAGACTGTCGTCTGAAAACTGACGTCTGAAAATGGTCGCCTGAAGACTATTGTCTGAAGACTGTCGCCTGAAAACTGTTGTCTGGAGATTGTCATCTGAAGACTGTCGTCGGAAGATTGTCGTCTGAAGACTGTCGTTAAAAGACTGTCATCAAAAGACTGTCGCCTGCAGACTGTCATCTGAAAACTTTCACCTGAAGCCTACCGTCTGATGAGTGTCGTTTGGATTCTGTCGTCTGAAGACTGTTGTCTGAAGACTGTCATTTGAAGACTGTCGTCTGAAGACAATCTGTCCTCAGAAGACTGTCGTCTAAAGACTGTCGTTCAAAGACTTTCGTCTGCAGACTATCGTCTGAAGATTGTCGTCTGAAGACTGTCGTGTTAAGACTGTCGTCTGCAAACTATCGTCTGAAGACTATCGTCTGAAAACTATCGTCTGAAGACTGTCGTTTGAAGGCTGTCGTCTGATGACTGCCGTCTGAAGACTGTCGTGTTGAATGTCATCTTAAGACTGTTGTCCAAAGACTGTCTAGACAGTCGTTTGAAGACTGACGTCTGAAAACTGTCGTCTGAAGACTGTCGTCTGAAGACTGTCGTCTGAAGACTGTCGTCTAAAGACTGTCGTTTGAAGACTGTCGTCTGTAGACTGTCGTCTGAAGAAAGTCGTCTTAAGACTGTCGTCTAAGAAATGTAGTCTGAAGGTTGTTGTTTGAAGACTGTCGTCTGAAGACTGTCGTTTGAAGACTATCGTGTGATGAATGCCGTCTGAAGACTGTTGTCCTTAGACTGTCGTCTGAAGACTGTCGTCTAAAGACTGTCGTCTGAAGACTGTCGTCGGAAGACTGTCGTCTGAAGACTGTCGTCTGAAGACTGTCGTCTGAAGACTGTCGTCTGAAAACTGTCGTCTGAAGACTGTTGTCTAAAGACTGTCGTTTGAAGACTGTCGTGTTAAGACTGTCGTCTGAAGAATGTCGTCTGAAGACTGTCGTCTAAGAAATGTCGTCTGAAGGTTGTCGTTTGAAGACTGTCGTCTGAAGACTGTCGTCCGAGGTCGGTTGTCTGAAGACTATCGTTTGAAGACTATCGTGTGATGAATTCCGTCTGAAGACTGTTGTCCTTAGACTGTCGTCTGAAGACTGTCGTCTGAAGACTGTCGTCTGAAGACTGTCGTTTGAAGACTGTCGTCTGTAGACAGTCGTCTGAAGAAAGTCGTCTGAAGACTGTCGTCTAATGATTGTCGTCTAAAGACTGTCGCTTAAAGACTGTCGTCAAAAAACTGTCGTCTGAAGATTCTCATCTAAAGATAGTCCTTCGAAATCTGTCGTCTAAAGACTTTCGTCTCAAGACTGTCTTCTGAAGACTATCGTCTGAAGACTGTCGTGCGAAGACTGTCGTCTAAAGACTGTCGTCTGAAGACAGTCGTCTGAAGACAGTCGTCTGAAGACAGTCGTCTGAAGACAGTCGTCTGAAGACAGTCGTCAAAAAATTGTCGTCTGAAGACTGTAGTTTGAAGACTTTCAACTGAAGACTGTCATCTGGAGACTGTCATCTGAAAACAGTCATCTTTAGACTGTCGTCTGAAGACTGTCGTCTGAAGACTGTCGTCTGAAGACTGTCGTCAAAAGATTGTCGTCTGCAGAATGTCATCTGAAGACTGTCGTTTGAAGACTTTCGTCTGAAAAACTTCGCATTAAGACAGTTGTCTGGAGACAATCGTTTGAAGACAGTCGTCTGAAAAAAGTCGTCTTAAGACTGTCGTCTGAAGACTGTCGTCTGAAAACTGTTGTAGGAATATTGTCGTCGGAAGACAGTCGTCGGCAGACTGTCGTCGGAAGACTGTCGTCTGAAGTCTGTCGTCTGAAGACTGTTGTCTGAAGGCTGTCGTCTGAAGACTGTCTAGACTAACGTCTGAAACTGTCGTCTGAAGACTGTCATCTGAAGACTGTCGTCTGAAGACTGTCGTCTTAACTCTGTTGTCTGTAGACAGTTGTCTGAAGGCTGTTGTCTGAAGACTGTCGTCTGAAGACTGTCGTCTGAAGGCTGTCGTCTAAAGACTGTCTAGACTAACGTCTGAAACTGTTGTCTGAAGACTGTCATCTGCAGACTGTCGTCTGAACTCTGTTGTCTGTAGACTGTCGTCTGAAGGCTGTTGTCTGAAGACTGTCGTCTGAAGACTGTCGTCTGAAGAGTGTCGTCTGGAGACTGTCGTCTGAACTCTGTTGTCCGAAGACTGTCGTCTGAAGACTTTCGTCTGAAGGCTGTCGTCTAAAGATTGTCGCCCAAAGACTTTCGTCTGAAAACTGTCGTCTGAAAATTGTTGTCTGAAGAGTGTCGTCTGAAAACTGTCGACAGAAAATTGTCGTCTGAAGACTGGCGTCGGAAGACTGTCGTCTGAAGATTGTAGCCTGGAGACTGTCGCCTGCAAACTGTCGTCTGAAGACTGTCGTCTAATGACTGTCGTTTAAAGACTGTCGCTTAAAGACTGTCGTCTAAAAACTATCGTCTGAAGATTCTCATCTAAAGATAGTCCTTCGAAGTCTGTCGTCTAAAGACTGTCGTCTGAAGACTGCCGTCTGAAGACTGTCGTCTGAAGACTGTCGTCTGAAGACTATCGTCTGAAGACTGTCGTCTGAAGACTGTCGTTTGAAGACTATCGTCTGAAGACTATCGTCTGAAGACTGTCGTCTTAAGACTGTCGTTTGAAGACTGTCGTCTGAAGACTGTCGTCTGAAGACTGTTGTCTGAAGACTGTCGTCTGAAGACTATCGTCTGAAGACTGTCGTCTGAAGACTGTCGTCTGAAGACTGTTGTCTGAAGACTGTCTAGACTAACGTCTGAAGACTGTCGTCTGAAGACTGTCATCTGAAGACTGTCGTCTTAACTCTGTTGTCTGAAGACTGTCGTCTGAAGGCTGTTGTCTGAAGACTGTCGTCTGAAGACTGTCGTCTGAAGAGTGTCGTCTGGAGACTGTCGTCTGAACTCTGTTGTCCGAAGACTGTCGTCTGAAGACTTTCGTCTGAAGGCTGTCGTCTAAAGATTGTCGCCCAAAGACTTTCGTCTGAAAACTGTCGTCTGAAAATTGTTGTCTGAAGAGTGTCGTCTGAAAACTGTCGACAGAAAATTGTCGTCTGAAGACTGTCGTCGGAAGACTGTCTTCTGAAGATTGTAGCCTGAAGACTGTCGCCTGCAAACTGTCGTCTGAAGACTGTCGTCTAATGACTGTCGTTTAAAGACTGTCGCTTAAAGACTGTCGTCTAAAAACTATCGTCTGAAGATTCTCATCTAAAGATAGTCCTTCGAAGTTTGTCGTCTAAAGACTGTCGTCTGAAGACTGCCGTCTGAAAACTGTCGTCTGAAGACTGTCGTCTGAAGACTATCGTCTGAAGACTGTCGTCTGAAGACTGTCGTTTGAAGACTATCGTCTGAAGACTATCGTCTGAAGACTGTCGTCTTAAGACTGTCGTTTGAAGACTGTCGTCTGAAGACTGTCGTCTGAAGACTGTTGTCTGAAGACTGTCGTCTGAAGACTATCGTCTGAAGACTGTCGTCTGAAGACTGTTGTCTAAAGACTGTCTAGACTAACGTCTGAAACTGTCGTCTGAAGACTGTCATCTGAAGACTGTCTTCTTAACTCTGTTGTCTGAAGACTGTCGTCTGAAGGCTGTTGTCTGAAGACTGTCGTCTGAAGACTGTCGTCTGAAGAGTGTCGTCTGGAGACTGTCGTCTGAACTCTGTTGTCCGAAGACTGTCGTCTGAAGGCTGTTGTCTGAAGACTGTCGTCTGAAGACTGTCGTCTGAAGAGTGTCGTCTGGAGACTGTCGTCTGAACTCTGTTGTCCGAAGACTGTCGTCTGAAGACTTTCGTCTGAAGGCTGTCGTCTAAAGATTGTCGCCCAAAGACTTTCGTCTGAAAACTGTCGTCTGAAAATTGTTGTCTGAAGAGTGTCGTCTGAAAACTGTGGACTGAAAATTGTCGGCTGAAGACTGTCGTCGGGAGACTGTCGTCTGAAGATTGTAGCCTGAAGACTGTTTCCTGCAAACTGTCGTATGAAGACTGTCGTCTAATGACTGTCGTTCAAAGACTGTCGCTTAAAGACTGTCGTCTAAAAACTGTCGTCTGAAGATTCTCATCTAAAGATAGTCCTTCGAAGTCTGTCGTTTAAAGACTGTCGTCTGAAGACTGCCGTCTGAGGTCGGTCGTCTGAAGACTGTCGTCTGAAGACTTTCGTCTGAAGACTGTCGTCTGAAGACTGTCGTCTGAAGACTGTCGTCTGAAAAACTTCGCATTAAGACTGTCGTCTGAAGACTGTCGCCTGAAGACTGTCGTCTGAAGACAGTCGTCTGAAGACAGTCGTCTGAAGACAGTCGTTTGAAGACAGTCGTCTGAAGATTGTTGTTAGAAGACATTCGTCTGAAGACAGTCGCCTGAGACCAAAGAAAAATATCTCCTTTTTTAATTTAGTTTGATTGTCTTGTAAAATTGCAAAGTATATTGCTTTAGATTTAAACTTTAACGTTTGTGTGAGGAATTTTTAATTTATGTTTGCCTAAAAAGATTTCTAGACTACACAATAAAAGTCTTCCTGAATTTTATTCGGACGATATCAGAGCAAATGCTGGGAACTAGTTATTGAAATAAAAAAATAAAGATCCTCGAAAAAAAAACATTGAAAATCGATGGGAATCAAATTTATAAAATCGAGCAATCTATACTGCTTATTTAATAAGCATAATTATGAGTGTGAATATTGCATCACAATTGTTAGATTTTAGAGCATTATTGAAATTTGCGAAAGTCAATTTAAAAAAAAATCAGTGTTTGCTGAAATTTAACCAATTTGCCATACTGAGATTATTTTTTAAATTTTCATTTCAATACCTAAGATTACAATTCAAGCTTTAACTTTTCCAAATAAAGTTACTACTATTTATTCTGATATGCTTTTGTTTTATTTTTTTACTGAAGGATTATCCTTAATAATCTAAAGATATTATTCTAAGAATCACTTCGAGAATTTTCATTTCCGTCCAAACTCCATCCCAGACGCCAATTTGTGGCAGGTGTTGTTTCAATGATGGACGCGTATGTTTACTGTTCCGATTCAAATCCGGGAAGATATACCCCGGTATTTTCTTTTCCATGTTGTTTTTTTTCTATTTTCAATGAACTCATTATCCTTTCCGGATGTTACCTGGGCAATGTACGGTAGCCTGGCAGGATCCCATACCTCATTTCCTCCCACGCGCTCCCAACCCAAGGCCCAATCTCCGATCATTTGTCCACGTGTTCTTTGCCGCTTCCTGTTTCTTCAGTACCCTGGCTTTTGGGCTCGTGCCAAATACCTTCCGGCAATCAAAACGCCAGGTTTGGTGGCTCCAGAGAGTAGCAGAGTTGGGGAAAAAAACTTCTCACATAAACACTTTTTAGACAGGGCAAACACACAGTAAGAAGAACATAAAAAAATAGTACACATTCTTTCGAAAGCAGGCTGAATTTGGGATGCTGTTTTTAGTCGCTTGTTTTTACATTTTTTTCTTTTCCCGTCTTTTGGAAAATAGCAAGTGCTGGAAAAAGACGGCAACGGAGAGATTACGAGAGCGTCAAAGAAAGCTATCCAAACAGCAAAAGCGAGAAAAAAACATCAGCCGGAGAGCCTTTACCCTCGTTAACATTTGATGATGGGCTTCCGGCCTGAAGGGAACTGCCAGTGCTTCGCTATTCAAACATCACCCACGCCCCGGCAAGTCCCACGAAACTCTTCCACTGAAATCCACCCCTCCAGGCGGCCCAATGATCAGCGAACTGTATCGGCGAGGAGAAGGTAAATAAAACATGCATGGAATGGATCCGGATGTTTTTTCCTTCTTTTCTTTCGATGGAACAGCATTCCAATAGCTTTGAAAGGAAAAGAGAGTGAAAAAAGTAAAACACTTCGAATGAAAAACTAGAAAACGATTGCCTGATATTTGCCTGCCCTCGGGGAATATTTGACTTTTGCTACACCCGTCCCATCCCATCCGATCTTCGGCGTTGACGGTTGAATGAACCTTAAATCAAAAATGGGCAATTGGTTTGCATTTATTTCAATGAGCTGGAAATTAATACCTATCCGGGAAGGTTTTCCATCATTTGCCCATATGAATTTGTGAATTTGTGATGTAAAGATTTTTTCAGATTGATTTTGAGATTATTTGTGTCTTTTTCCAGTCAAGAAACTATAGTCCTCGGTCATGCATAAGCACTATTAATGATTGGAGTAAAACAGGAAAGCAGTTTTTCGGCATTCAGAATGAAAATACTTGCAAGTATTTTTCAATCATGGATGAAACTCAAAATAATGTATTTGTCAAACCAACAATATTTTAAAAATAAAAATTGCAAAAAACAGATAACGGGTTATAAAGTCAAAAGTAGTCTTTAAATTTTTATTTTATGTATTTGTAAAAAAAAAATCAAAATGCATCAAAATTTATTTCTAAAAATTTGCTTGAAAATAGTAAAGCTATCTGGGGCCTTTTTCTTGGGAAATTTTTCTTGAGGAGCTCAACTGAATAATTTTTTCTTCCATATGCCATCCCAGAGAAAGATATGATTTTAAATGTACAAAAAAACTGGAAATGTGTTCAGTAATCATTTCTGGTATCTTCAGACATCAATTGTTAAAAATCACGTGCCCACATTGCGGAAGATCTGATCAAAAATAAAACTCTGATTAGATTATTATTAAATAAATTTTGCGGGTTCAGAAAATTTCAAGATGAATATTAAATCGTTTTTCATTTAATCATTGATTGCTTGGCATGTGCTTCAGCGAAAGTAGAATAAATATTTTCTTCAAAACAATTGGTAAGTATTAAGAAAACTAAGAATCCAAAATTAAAAAAAAATAAAACAAACGAATTCAATTCGACTTCAATTGAGACACAAATATATGAGTTAAAAAATAATATTGTAAACCATAAACCTAATTTAATTCAGAACCACAATTCAGTGTCTCAAATTAAAATTCTAATTCAATAAATCAATATTACAAATGAAATTGAAATACGAAATTGAAGACAAAAGTTGAAATCATAACCAAAGCAGCAATGCTCAGTTGTTTCTTTCTTAATCCAAATAGTTATATCAGTTTCAAATCTTCTAAACACAAAAAAAAACGATTCCATGTGATCTGTTAAAAATTCAAAACATAATTAACATATCGTGGACCACAGAGCTTTATGAAAAAAAATCATTCCGGATTCCCCGTATATTTTCGGAAGTGCCCGGGATATTAAAGTAAAATAGACAAGTAAAGCAAACTATGGTCTGGCCCGGTTGCCAGAATACAGTGAAAAAAAGTCAATATTTTGCTGGATCTATTCACATTTAAAAAATCAGAATGTTCAAATTGGGCTTAGCTTTTTGGGCTAGCTATATCTAAGTGGTTGTTTTCAGGAGTTTGAAAAACAATTAGAAAGCTTCTTACGTGTTCAACAAAAATAAATTTAAAAATTGAGGTTTTTTCTTCATTCTCATTTTTTTCTTCGGATATCCACTGCATTCTCCTCACACTGGTGTATTGAAAAATGCCAAAGCGAATTTCGAGTTTTGTTTTTGGTTTTGAGATAACATTGTCTTAAAACGATCAGCCTGCATAAATATAGTATGAATTCTGCAATGTTTACTCCACGGGGCATTCTCAACTTACAAATATTAGAGTGCAGCTATTCGAGATATTATTTCACGGAGGCACCCTCACCTGTTTATATAATCTTTTGATTCCAATTTTTTAGTTTCGTTTTTCTTTTCTTGATTTCTGGAACAAATGTTAACTTGCTTTTCTTGGTAAAGTGGTTCCGATTTGCTGTCGGTCATGTTATTTGTATTGATTCGTGCCCGGGGAAAAAAAGTTAAGAATTTTTAAAGAAAAGGCATCATAACTTCCGTGAATGGATGAACATTGGATGTGAAAGAGTTTGACGTGAAAAAATGGCATCCGCGAGTTTCATTTGCTGGAAATGCGATGAATCGAATCGAGTGAAAATGTCGCTTGAAAAATGTGTGCTTGCTGTTGGCTGGAGTGACCTATGGAAGTAAACATTCAAGCCGGATAGAGCCGGGGACGCGATCCAGGAGATGGAGCCAAACTTGGTGAGAGCGTTCTAAGGCGTTATTTATTTATTAATTTTTCTGTTTTTGTGTGTCTGTGAAGTCCAGAAAGAATTAGTTTTTTTTTCAATCGTAGTAAGCCTTGATTTGCAAATGTTTTTCGTTAGTCAGCCTGGTCTATGCGCTCAACGTTCGTGCGGTTCGTGCAGGTTTGTGTCATTGCTGCTATTAAAGGCTCACGTTGGGCGGTGGGTGCGCCTTAAATGGTTGTGGCGAATAGTAGATGTTCTCTTACTACTGGATTGCTAAATCGTCTCGTAGTGATAAGTAGATGTTTCTACTAAAATTGTGTTCGATCCAGCTGAATAAATGAACTGTTACATAGCATGCATTTAAATGCGACAGCAGACATTTTAATGAATATTTCTTTAAAATTTCTATCACATAAAACATTTCTGTTTTCAGCTTTCAATACTGGCGCACAGTTTTTATAATGATTAGAACTGTCTTTTCGAAATGTTTGTTGAAAGCTAGTGAAAGAACCAGTGAACATTAATTCTCATTTTTTTTTTTGTAATTTTTTTTTATCAATTTTAAAAAAAGTGTTTGAAGTGCGCTTGAACTTTTAGCAAAAACATTTAAAATAATTTACTCATATACATAGTTCAAAAGTTTATAAGTCCATTTTGTTTCATATCTGTCATTTTCCCCAAAAATTGTCCAAAATATTCAACCTTTATAATGTATTTAACCGTTGCATGTGTTGTTTTATTATGTGTATAGCACCAAACCGAATAGCGACAGTAGGACTAGCGACGCTTTTTTACTAGCGAGCTTTCTGTCATTCACAGGTTTGTTTTTCTTTTTTCAGTCCAGTAGGCGATTTCAATGTAATACTCGAACTTTGTTTACGTTATTTACTGTACATTTTCCTTAGGCCATCAATCGCATGCTCCAGGTCTCCTAGGAAACTTGCGGTGCGTCGTTATCATTTTCAAAGTCGCGACGTATGCGACGTGTCGCTAGTAGGCAAAGCTGCTATGATTATTAGCGCTCATATTTTGGATTTTTTCTGCATGCATAATAATATGGAAACATATTAACTCTTTTTAACATATCGATTCTGAGAAAGTCTTTTAAATTCATTTAACCATCTTTTTATTTTAAAAATAGGAAGAATTTGGGCTCTACATGGTCAAACCATTTGAAGAAGTAATACAACAATTATTAAATGTTTGAAATTTTTTTTTCTATCATTTGCACTTCTCTATAAAATATGCTTTTCAGTTTTAAAGAAAATTAACAGTTATAGATTTTTTTTATTTCAAAATTTGATTCAAACCGCATGCGTTATTCTTCGTTTGATTTTTCCATACTTTGCAACATTTTTTAATGAATATTTCTGATTATATTTTTACATTTTATTGTTATTTATTATTTAATGGAAGATAGAGAAGAACACTGTATTTATATCTGATATGAAAAGTGTCGAAAAGATAGTTTGTATAATTCATATCGCTAGTCGAATAAATCCATTACCGTATGTTGGGATGAAAAGGGACAAAACGTCCCAATGCTGGTTTAATTATATATGCATATTAACTTTTATTCTTTCAGATACGTATCCTTTTAAAACAAAACATTTTTAACTATTTTTATAATTCATTCATATTATCGTATTATTCAGATTATTTTAGTAATTTTCCTTACGGCCATATACTTTCGTTTGGGGTAGGGATATTTTAGAGGGAATGCATCTGGGGATAACCTGAAGAAACTTATGCAAGCGGAGTGGGTTGCCAACCATTGTAGGTTTCTGAGGGTTGGATGCCTTTCTTCGACGAACCATCGGCCGTGGAAGCCCTAGAATTAATTTCGAAGGCCAAGCCACACAGACATAGGCAGGACCTTGCTACCGATGGGGGAACCATACATACATACATACAAATGTTAACTTGCTTTTCTTGGTGATCCGGTGCAATTCAGCAATTTAGTTGAGAAATGTTGAAGTTGACAAATGATCGAAGAGGAAATTTTGAAATCTCTGGTTAGCTTCATTTGTGTTTTAATTAATCAATCTTTTTTTTAAATACAAATGAAGGTTTTGTAACAATGTTGACGTAGACGTTTCTGTGTAAAAAAGTTTCAAATTTTTCAGGTTCTCATTAATTTGTCGGCGTTCTCTGAATTCCAAAAATCAGTTGTAAATGGACATGAACTGCTATCGAGTAATTCTAGGGGACCACCTTCCCATTCCTCCAGTTTTCATTTTTTGATCAAAACAAAAATCACACCTTCATTGAAAGTGATTTTTTTTGTTTGTGGTGACAATCAATTTTTATCACAATCAATGTTTACTCTCAAAAACAATTTAATCAAAAAATCCCCTTAAATTTTCGTGACATCGACGTGGAATGGATTTTATTTAAATTTTTCTATGTTGCTTGTTACCTGATGTAAATAAACTTTTTGTGAGATACATACCTGAAAAAGAAAAAAAAGAGAGTTAGTTTATATCATACTAAATGATGTATATTTTTTATAATTTTATTTTAAATCTGATATAAAACCAACCACCAACCAATAACCAATAAGATAACGGACCGAATAGGAACGATCGATCTTTTCAACTCAGATTTCCACTTTTTTGGTCAATTCATTTTTATTCGGTTTGATCTGTCGATTTTTTAATTTTTTCAGTGAGCCGAAGATATTTAGATCTAATTTTGAGTAGAAGTTTGAAGTCAAGCAATTAATTGGCATCTTATCGGATTTTTTTTTTTGTAAATTGGATAGAGTTTAATGAATTTTTTTGTCGCCAGGGTTTGGTATTTCCAGTTTTTTGTTAAAGGGTTTGAAACCATCTTTTTATCCATAAGAAGAAGTACAAATCTTTCGAAACTAAATGGTTCAACTCTCAGATGGCGATAGTTTAGATAGATCAATTTACAACTATTTATCGGAATCGATTCAGTAAATCGCTCTTTTTCGAAAATTTAAAATCCCAGAACTGAAGAATTACCAATGCGTACGAAAGAAGTAACCACAATTATTCGATTTGAGTTAACGCAAGGTTGCCAGATCTTTTTCAGCTCGTATCCGGACCTTACAATTCCGCGAAATTTTATATCAAAACCTGTTAAAATCCGGACAGTGACTGAATTGACGATCAAAAATCCGGGAATTATCCGGACAATTTTTGTCAAAACCAAGAAATTATTCAAGAAAAATCAAGAAAAAAATTGTTTTCATCAAATTTTATCGACAGCAATAGACCTGTGAGTTTGACAAGCGAGTTTTCTTGACACTAAAGACCCAAAAGCGAAAAAACAGCTTTTTACAAATGGCAATGGTCGATTTTGCGAATTTATCTGGCTCCAAGTCTACTAAAGCTGTGAATCCATCTGGACGAAGGTACTCCTTTTTACACGGCTTTAGTAGTCATTTTCAAGAAGAATGACATGCGATAGTCATTGATTACATGTTCGAAATAAACCTTTACCTTTAGGCTATTGATCTTCATCTATAATTTTATTTATTTTCATTTTTCTCTATCTTTTTCCTGTTCTCTTCAAAAAGTGATGATCTACATAGACCATGGGTGACTAAACCATTAAATTGAGTCAATTTGAGGTCATTTTTTAATTTCATCCATGTTTTTTTTTTATTTTTTCAGAATTTTTAAGAAACGTTTACATAAGTTAATTTGAACTTCTATGTTTGTATGGGAAAAATAAATATTTTGTTACCAAAAATCAACATCATTTTTGTTTCTTCTGTGGAACCGAGCCTAATAATAGGTTTTGTGCCAATTTATAAATTTTTCAAAGGAAATTTTCAGCTGAACAACTTTGTCAATAATCTAAACTTTTTATCTTTTTAGGCAAAAAAGTTATAAGCTGTTTAACAGGGGTATGTTTTATGGAATTGATAAACAATAAATTCAATTGGCATCACTGCTGGTGTCTTGCGAGGTATTTCATGAAAAGTAGTCATGCAATAGGCCTCGTTAGGCAACACGCTATGTCAATTGAATTTATTATTTTTCAATGCCGAAAGACATTCAACAGCGAATAACTTTTTTACCAAATAAAATACGAAATTATAGTTTTCCACAAATTTGTTTAGCGAAAAATTTTCCATGGAGAATTTAAAAGTTGGCACAATGATGTTGATATTTCAGTACAAAACATTAAGTTTTCCTATACAAACCTTGAAGTTTAAAATTACTCATGTAAACGTTACATAAAATTTTTGTAAAAAATCATCGTTGAGTTTTGAACCAAAACGAAGCTTTTAAGTTCCCAGGGTTTGAGAAGTTAAAAAATTACCCCAAATCGGTTCAGTCTATTAACCCATTCCAGCGTAACATCACAACGTTTGCAAAACATTTTTTTGATATATTGTATGTACATTCTACAGACCATTTAGCACATTGAAGAAAAAATATACCTCTTAGTTCAGAATATAATTTGCTACAATTTAAAATAAGCAGTATTTTAATTGAACAAATCGTTATTAAAATATAAGCAAAAGGAATCATGATGTCACAACGCGCCATTCGATCTAACATTTCTGAATATTATCGATTTATTACAACCAACAAATGATTATTTTTTTTTTTCAAATAATGATTTAAATTTATATCAGTGTGATCCAGTTTCGCGACGTTACAACACGCCATTTTTTTAATACAGTTTTGCAATGCGTTGTGACGTCATGAAATGTCAAAGTCGGCTACATCAAATAAATCAAAGTAGAATCTTAAAATTAATGCTTAGTTTCCAAAAAAAAATGCTTAGAACCTCAACAAACACTGAGATTTGGTGATCAAATCGATCCATTTCTTCCCAAAAAATAAAGGCATTGAATCTAAAAGGCCCATACAAGCAGACAAGGTTTGCAACGCTGCGCACATAAATTTTATTCGAAATTTGTTTATGCCATCACGTAAATATATTTAAAAAAAACTTATCCTAGGAAAAATTATTCGTAAAAATGTTGAAATGTGTTTCAGAATATTTTAAATATCTAATTGCAAAGGAATAATAAATGATAAATTAAAAGCCTTATATCTATTTAAAGTCAGTTGATGGACATTAGAGTGCCCAAATCAGCCGACTATTGAAACAGATCCTCGGCCTAGCACGAAGTCCAATGCTTCGGATGATTGAACAACGGAACTTGATGGAGCAATGAGCCTGAAATTTGTATAGAAAAATGACAAATTTTAATTTGAAAGGAACATGAAATCCCAGTTTTGCACCAATTTCTGAACTCCCAATTAGCTAATTTGATTTCATTTAAGCCATTCACAAAGCTTTCATTATGACAAATAGTATATCCCAAAGTCCAATTTCGATAAGGATTTATTTCGAAAAAGGTTTTGAGTTTCAAAAATTAGCTTCTGAAGGGTCAATTACAAAAAATACATAAATGATCGTTAATCGTCGCTTTTATACCCGTTTTTGAAGCTTTATAGTTGTTTTATGATGATAACTCTAGTCGAAATGCGTTCTTGAGATGAAATATTGTCAATATTAAAGCTTTAAAACACTCAAATTAATAAAAAAAAAATTGGTAGAAAAAGACCAAAATTATTGGTGAAAACTGTATTTTTTTTTGTTCATCCCGAAAAAAATCCTAGCAATTCTATAAAAAATTTGGGTGTGTCGCGCGGTCCCTTTTCCGTAGAATAAACGGGCCCTAATTTTGCATGCGATCCTGTAATAGTACCTACATATTATAATTTGAAAAATTTTGTACTTCAGTCAAAAGTTTCTTTCGTGGGATTTCATGTGATGTGGATTTTTAATTTTTTTTAAGAATAATTCTATATAAAATTTTATCTTTTGCAAGATTTTTATTCGAATCACTGATAACTACCTGCTTTATGATTCACAAATATTCTTTTAATACATCGAGGATTATTTCATGTTTATGATAGTTTGTTCATTCTAGAATCAAGTGTTCAACAAGGTCGGTTTTATATTTTTTATTGAAGACTTCTTAATTTCGTTAAAAAATCAATAATTGAATTAATTGAGAGAAGCGCATTGATATGTAAAACTTGTATTGAAGAAATACTTTGAAAGTGTTGAAGTAAGAAGTCATAAAAGTTTCTGAAAAAAAAAATAAAACAATGGCACAATTTACGTGGAAGAATGTTTACAAAATAGGTTTTTACCCTTAATCAAACGTATTTTTGATAAATTATAACTTAAAAAAAAGTTTTTGAATTTTTATATAGGTTGAGATTTGATGTACCGTTATCTAAAACTCGAGCCATCTGCTGGTTTCGCCCTTATGAAATGTTAAGTGAGTCGTTTTTATCTGATCATGAGTTTTGACAGCTCTACATGCTGGTGGTGACATCTTTTAGAAAAATCTTCCATCGATCCTTTAAGAGGTTCGAGTAAGAATGACAGTAGGTACAGTGGGGTCAATTATTTTCCAGATGTCTGGATATAGTGAATAATTGTGATTTTTATCACTTTTTGTTTGCACTCGAAAACAAAAATCTACTGAAAATTTAAATTTCTCAACCTTATATAATGACCGTGGAATGATCCTTCTTTTTCTATGAATTATTTCAATGTTGCTTGTTACCTGATGTGAATATACATTTATGAGATACATACCTGAAAAAGAAAAAAAGAGGAGAGTTAGTTTATATCTAACTGAATCGTGTGTAGTTTATTGATTTTTAATTATTATTATTATTTTATTTAAAATCTGAAAAAAATTACTCTTTCAAATTTGACTATTTTTAGCTCAGAGTTACGCTTTTTTGGATCAATTCTTTAGTCCGGGAAATCGAAAAACTTGGTTTATATTCGATTAGATCTGTTTGTTGTTGGAACTGGAGACTATTCTTATGATGTAAATACTGTGTTTAGCGTGACCTTCATAATACCAAATTTATACAAATCAGGTTCGAAATTTTTTGTTCAAACAACCCTCTGTGGCATGGTGTATGGTGCTGTTTTTAAAAATTTCAAGTAATTTATTGAGGAGGAGGTATCTTTTTTTGTTTTATTTGATGCTTTCACCTGCGATCGATTGTGTTAACGTGAAATAAAGGGTGATACGATCAAAATTTTGTCAAGGGAAACGCGTGTAAATCGGTGAAATGTTTATTTAAAAAATCAAATTATTTTTTTTTAAGTTTAATTAGTATAAAATTCAGTAAAAATATTCAGTTAGGCTTCCGTTTTTCCAAATTCGAACTGTAGGGGCTTACGCTTAACCCCTGCCATCAGATTTTGTACAGCCACCTTGTCCACCTTCTTCGCCTTAGAAAGCCAGTTTGCCTTGAACTGCTGCTCGTCCTTAGTAGTTTTTTGGTCTTCTTTAGGTTCCACTTGACAGTAGCCCAGTATTTCTCAATTGGGCGGAGCTCTGGCGTGTTGGGAGGGTTCTTGTTCTTGGGAACCACCTGCACGTTGTTGGCGGCGTACCACTCCATGGCCTTTTTACCGTAATGGCAAGATGCCAAATTCGGCCAAAACAGTACGGAACAACCGTGTTTCTTCAGGAAAAGGCAGCAGATGTTTATTCAAACACTCTTTCACGTAAATTTCTTGTTTGACAGTTCCGGAAGCTATGAAAATGCTGCTTCAAGTCACATTTACAGATGGCTTGGCAAACCAGATATTTCTTCGCGAACTTTGACAGTTTCATGTGCTTGAAAATATCTGCTACCTTTCCCCTTCCTTTTGCCGTATAAAAATCCTGTCCCGGAAGCTGCTTGTAGTCGGCTTTGACGTAGGTTTCGTCGTCCATTACCACGCAGTCAAACTTCGTCAGCATCGTCGTGTACAGCCTCCGGGATCGCGCTTTGGCCGTCGTATTGTGTTTATCATCGCGATTTGGAGTCACTATCTTCTTGTAAATCGATAGTCTGGCTCGTTTTTTGACTCGATGCATGGTTGTAGACGATACACTCAGCTTATTTGCGGCATCTCGGAGAGAGAGGTTAGGGTTTCGCTTGAAACTACCGGCAACTCTCTTTGTCGTCTCAGTGGCTTCCGGTTTTCGATTTCCCCCCGATCCAGACTTCCTGGCTGTCGATAAACGTTCCCCAAACACTTTAATTACATTTGTAACGGTTGATTTGGCAACTTTTAGCGATTTTGTCAGCTTTACGTGCGAGTAGCTCGGATTTTCGCGATGCGCGAGCAAAATTTTGAAACGCTGCTCTTCTTCTTTGGACGACATTTTGACAACTGAAGAGTGAATTCCAAAATCAAAATAGGAGCAACATTCTACACACACACACCTTAAAAATGAGGGGTGTTCAGGTTTTTTAAATGCAAAATTGAAAGAAATACGTCAAGTTGATATTGACCAAATTTGACCGTATCACCCTTTACTTGTGTTTGTATAGTGTGTGGGCGAGCATAGATTCAAGCAGTCGTCTTGGAATCATCGAATTTGCTCACGATATTAGTGTAATGTATGGCGGCCTTTAAATAGGTATCAGGTTAATCCACGAAATCAAACTGAATATTTTTTTACCCATTACGCTAAAAATTTGGGCTGCATTAAAATTAAAAATGGGTAGAATGCAATTTTCCAATTATTTTCTACAACATTATCAATAGCAAAATGACAGAAAATTAAAAAAATAAACGGCAGTACAGTCAGTTATGGTTTGAAGCCGAAATTTCAAATACTGAATGTCTCCAAAACTTGATCTCAAATACTTCTTATGATTAGTGTGACTTCGTTTTTTTTTGAGGATCTGTAGCCTAAATATTCCCATTGTGCATCGGTTAAAAGAAGCTTAGGATTCGAGTTCTATTTAATCCAGTCTGAAATAGTTATTTGATCGATCGTTTCTCAATTCATGTTTTATTTCTTTTTCATTTTTCCAAAATGTTCACTCCTGTTGACAAAATAGTGTTTTTTTTTTCTCAACGAACTAGGTTAATTAATAACCCTTAGCTTCAAAAAGTTACAAATTTACAAATTTTTTTGTGAAGAAAAAAAAAATATAAACTCGTTAATCTTTTTCTCCTCAATGCACACATTATTTCCTATTGTATAAAATGATTTAAAAAAAAAGTAATAAGGAGTTTTCATTTTGAACCAACAGTTCTAACATCAGAACATCACAAATAAACTCAGCTACTCAACTCAAACTCAATTTTCGCTAACTTTCTAATCAGCAGCCTCCAGCTACCGATATAAAACAGTCGGTCCATCCATCAGGCCATTCAGTCCGGAATTGGCACTCATCGAGCCCACAAATTCGGCTGCTCGCCCTCAAGTGTCCATAGAATCAGTCAACAGAGTCATTCCGGAGTGCGCACAAAATATAAAATATTAGCATTCATACCGTATGAGAGCAAGGGACACATCACAATGGGAAAAGCGAAAAAAAAACGTGATAACCGTGAAGGACCGCTCTGAAGCTTGGTTGATGCTAAACGGCCATGGCCTCGGAACGTCAACTCACACGGAAAAACCCTTCACGCTATCACTCCATCACAGAGAGCCTGGTTGATGGTCGACCACAATAAAGCACAAACCAACCCCATGATGGCTCTTGGTATAAAATATGCGAATGGAGAAACAGTTTGGTTCAAGTTGGAGGGGTTGGGGTAGAATCGTAAAAAATCAAGAGCATTTATGACCTCTTTTCCCCCGTTTGACCTGACCCGACCCTTCTGGCGATGAGAAACCCTTGGCTGTCGGTCAATTTTCGGGGACACAACAGACACAGAGAAAGCGATCCTCGAAGCTCATCATCCTGAAGCCATTTTGTTGCTGCTTTCGGTGGCTTCACAGGACACCATCAGTCGGTTTGGCTCCTGACAAAATGGACACTTTTGCAAAACGGCCACCAAACTGTCCGGATCCTGCCCCTCAATGCATCCCGCATGGAATATGACATTCTATGGTCTCATAACCGACAACATCATCAGTTTTCTTCCCTCGGCCAAACTATATCACCATATCATAAGAGGTGCGTTGCAATTCCGCTCACGTTTCAACGACATAATGCCAACGACCAACAGCACCCAGAGGAAGATCCGGTGCAACGGAACAAAGCCAAAATGGAGGGGTGGGGAGACATTTTGAATATTCACACCCGTTTGGCAGGGGACTTTTCGTTTCAGTGCCAGCTTTTTTTCTCCTCTCGGTTGTGTTCTTTCCATTCAAGTGTGTCATAGTTTTGTGAAGGTGACAATCCGGATCCGGAATAGGTCACGTGCCAATGGTCACACAGCTCAGCCCCAGAGAGAAAGAGAACCGAGGAGGAAATGTTACGACGACGTGTCCGACCCGTGTCTTGTTTAGGGGGGTCCCTCCATCCCCTCCCTAAGCGGTGGGTTTTAGGAGGTCGAAGGATAGTTGGGGTTTATTCAAGCTCAAGTGATTGACTTGCTGCCACCCGGATGGACAGTTTCGGTTTTTTTGGAAAATGGAAATAAAGTATCATGTGATAGTGGGGTCGCCAATAGACTGGAACAGAGTTTTTGGAATCATTTTCAAGGCACTTAACGAAAATAGTTTGTGATTAATTTTGTGCAAATATGTAATGTTAATTAAGATCTTATTCTTGAATCCCTTTCACGTATTGATCTTCATTTTAAAATTGTCCAAAGACCTTTGCATCACGAAATTCTTTGAATGTTACAACCTCTTTGATTGGGATCTGGAAAGTTGATTGGACCTAGAAACAAAAATCCATAAGAAAATCGAGTGTAGAAAAACAGACAATAAAGTTTGTCATGCCGCCTTCATTCTCTGTTCGACCTTCAAGATCGTTGAGTCAGGATCTAAATCTGAAAAACGATCAAATCTGGATGTTGATGATCATCTGGAAAAAGATCAGACTCAACTTGAGGATCTGGTTCAGGTTAAGGATCAGAATTAGGATCATTATCTCGATTTTAACCGTTAACAATACCAGGATAAAGAGCAAAATCCAAGGATCCAGGATCAGGATCAAGACCAGGATCAAAATAAGGATCAAAATCAGAATCAAAATCAGTATCAAGATCAGGATCAAGATCAGGATCAAGATCAGGATCAAGATCAGGATCAAGATAAGGATCAAGATAAGGATCAAGATCAGGATCAAGATCAGGATCAAAATCAGGATCAAGATCAGGATCATGGTCACGATCAAAATCAGGATCAAGATCAGGATCAGGATAAGGATTCAGATCAGGTTCAAGATCAGGATGAAGGTCAGGATCAAGATCAGGATCAGGATCAAGATCTGGATCAAGATCAGGATCAAGATCAAAATTGGAATCAAGTTCAGTTTCAAAATCAGGATAATGATCAGAATCAATATAAGGATCAAGATAATGTTCAATATCAGGATCAAGATCAGGATAAAGATCAAGATCAAGATCAGGATTAAGATTTAGATTCTGATCTGGATCAAGATCTAGATCAAGATCAGGATCAGGATCAATATCAAGATCAGAATCAAGTTCAGGTTCAAAATCAGGATCAAGATCAATATGAGGATCAAGATCATGTTCAAGATCATGTTCAAGATCATGTTCAAGATCATGTTCAAGATCATGTTCAATATCAGGATCAAGATCAGGACAAAGATCAGGATCAATATCTGCATCAATATCAGGATCAGGACCAATATCGAGATCAGCTTGATGCTTGAGGTTCAAGATCAGAATCAAAATCAGAATCAGGATTAGAATCAAGATAAGGATCAAGATCATGATCAAGATCAGGTTCAAGATAAGGATCAAGATCAGAATAAAGATGAGGATCAAGATCAGTGTGAAGATCAGGATCATGATCAGGATCAAAATCAGGATCAAGATCAAGATCAAGATCAGGATCAAGATCAGGATCAAGATCAAGATCTGGATCAAGATAATAATCAGGATCAAGATCAAGATCAGAATCAATTTCAGGTTCAAAATCAGGATCAAGATCATAATCAAGATGAAGATCAAGATTATGTGCAAGATCATGTTCAATATCAGAATCAAGATCAGGTTCAGGATAAAAATCAGGATAAATATCTGGATCAAGATCAGGAACAGGATGAGGATCAATATCAAGATTAGCCATCAAGTTCAGGTTCAAGATCAGGATGAAGATCAGAATTAAGATAAGGGTCAAGATCATGTTCAAAATCAGGTTGAATATCAGGACCAAGATCAGAATCAATATCAAGTTCAAATTCAGGATGAAAATAAGGATCTGGATGAGAATTTGGATCAGAAGCTGTAACAGAATCAGGATTAGAATCAAGAGCATGGTTGTAATCTGGATCTGGATCTGGATCGGAATCAGGAGCAGATTGAGAATAAGAAGCAAGCTCAGAAAAAATCAAGATAGAAAAGGATATCAAAATTAGACTCAGGCTTAGGTTCAATGAGTCTGGATTTGGATCAGGCTCGTGTCCAGTATTCGGATATAGATAAGAACTAGGATTAGCTCTCGAATCTGAATTTGATTCATGATTGTGTCCCAGAACAAGATCAGGAAAACGATCTTGATCAAAATCATGTTCGTTTCCGGATCTAAAACTGGTTGAAGAACAAAATCTGTATCGGAAGCACTTACAAGATCAGGATAAGAGTCGGAATAAAGATCGAAGTCAACTTCAGGATCTCTGTAACTAGATCAAAGTTAGGATTGAAATCAGAATCAAGATTAAGATCAAGATCGAGATCAAAATCATGGTTAAGATCGAGGACATGATCTAAGAAAAGATCAAGATCTAGATCAACGTCAACATCAAGATCAAGTTCAAAATCTAAATGAAAATTAGGAACTGGATACAGATTAAGATCATGATCAAAATCGAAAATCAGTATATAAAGTAAAAAATAAGATAAGTGTCAAATTCAGAATAAAGATCATTAACGTAATCCTTTGTATGCTTGATTTCTTCGCTTGTTTTGCTGTTTAGATTAAAATTGGCTGTTTTGATGATTTTTTTTTCAAGATACAAATGAGAGGTAAATGTAGAAATTAAACGCTATGCGCAAAAAATCATGAGGCTCTTCATCGTTGGCTTTCTTTAAAAAAAAATCTTCACTCATCATCACTTTAAAATGTTCCTTACATGGAAAAAAAATATAACCAAAATATTTGTTATAAAACATCAATCGTTCGAGCGTAATATGAACTTCATTATACCATATTTTCAAAGCAATGAAAAACTCTCAACTTTTTTCAGAAAAAGTTTTTTTAAATGTTGATTTCGGGTTCAATTGATCCCTAGAATTAAAAACGGCATTTTTTTCTTCTGAATTGATTGTGATCATTGCTGATTACGAGATTACTAATATTTATCCAATAACTAATATTTATCCAACATTTGTCTGGAGAAAAGTGTTAATATTATAAATTTTCTCTTAATTATAGAAAATAACACCTTCAAGTATGCAATGTCATTAGCGTTGAAAAAAATTTATAGAATTTTTTTCTTCTGTCAGTTATAAATTGTGAAATGAGAACAAACATGACCAAAATAGTCAATTGACATTCTGTCTTGGGGTTTTGTTTGATTTTTTTCAAAGATTAATAATAAAGGATAATAAAGGATCAAGTCTACTTCAAAAGAGAATCAAATCTCCCTTAACTTATAAAATATCGCAATTTTTTTAGCTCACAAAAATTCTTGTAGTTCATCTATAGGTTCAAGTCTCATTCTTATTTATGGAGCATAGAAACTTGAAGTTACACGCTGTCAGAAAATGTAAAAGAGTGCGAGTTGCTAAATTTTTCCAAAAAGATATGAAGAAAATAAGAAAAGGAGATCAAGTATCCATCAAGTAAATTGGCTCCATAAAGCCTCAAGGTATGAGCTGTTTCCAATACAGAATTTACAAAAAAAAAATTCAATGAAATTCAAAACCAAATTTGAAAGATTTCAAAACAGCTTTTTTATTTCTATTTTATTAAGATAATTCGAACCAAAAATCAAGGATCCCAACCTGAATACAGAATCCGATAAATGAAAACATAAATACTATAAAGATTTTCATTATATGGAACCAGAATCTCTAGAATGAGTTTAACCTCATTTTAAATTTTATGTTTTGAAACGGGCTTCTATCAACTAGGAAGAAAATTTAAAAAAAAACTGAAACAGAATTCTGAACCTGTGAGGCTGTGATTAGTTTTCTAGGTTTTGAAATTTCTGTTTTAAGATGGTTAACCTTCAATAACCTTACTCAATGATCAAAATTTGTTCAAGAATGATAAATTTTGAGTGTAGAGTAGAGTACTTCGCATGCTTTCCTAAACACTTATTTAGTTTCTTCAGTCATGTTTGCCATTAAAAAATAAATATTCTGAATAAAAAAGTTTGGTACTTGTTCCCTATATTGCAAATGTTCCTCATATGCTATACCGTGTGATTTTGATCGATTTTGACGATATTTACCACTTATCACAACAACAAAAAATTCTCAATGTAACGAAAAATGTGAATTATAATTAAACACAAAATGGCGAACGTGAAAGAAAAAGTTGAATTTTTCGCCTTTTTTGATAATGCTTCAGTTGTTCAGTAATGGTTCAAATGTCTTTGAAAAAAAAAATCGTTTCAAAACAACCATATTGGCAGTTTTGCGCCAAAACTCATAAAATGGTTACTTTTAAACCAAAAATGGTTTAATTGAAATGCGCGTGTGAACGCGTTTGACGTTAACACAATTAATTATACACGTTTTAAAGGCGGTTTTTTGCAAGGTTTTTTTACATGGTTTGCGAGAAAAAGCACGGTTTATTTTACACGATTTTCGCAATTAACACGGTATCTGAGAGAAAAGAGTCCTTTTCAATGGAAACACTGAGAATGTTTTTAAAGTTGGAAGAATTTTAGCTCAAATGCTTGGGAGGTGGAACCTTAGACGAGAGACATGAGCCCTGAGACCTGGTACTTGATACTTGGATCCTAAGACCTGAGACCTGAGAACTGAGATCTGAGACCTAAAACTTGAGACCTGAAAAATGACAAACGAGACTTGAGGCTTAAGACCTGAAACCTGTGACCTGTCACCTGAGATTTGAGGCCTGAGATTTGTGTTCTTGGTGGACGATGAGCAGTTTCGAAATTTAGGTGAGAGAAACTATATATTCATTCAACTTAAGTTTAAACATTTGAAGGAATAATGATAACGGGAACCAAAAATGTGTTTGAAAATGTCAAAACTCGTACTCTGAGTATGGGAGAAGCAAGCCAGGCATTTTCTGGTTCAAAAAGGAACTCTTATTAGAAAATCTGAAGTGTTCAAGAGTTGATATTTGTGAACTTTCCAGTGTTGTTATTTTTTTCGAAAATATATAAAAGTTTTGTTAATTTGCCTCATTGCCAAAATTAGGAACATTAAGTGTAATATTAGATACACTGACACACTTTTGAAATATGAGTTTTATCGTAAATAAAGTTAAACATAAATATTTAAAACTTCAACACAGTTAAGAGAAGAGAGTTTTGAGCTTAGATACCAACAAGTTGTATACCCATGAATGAATTTTTGAACCTAGTAATATTTAATCTAAGAAAACCTGACAAAATTGAGTGAAATATGGTTCACCTTTCCTTCTCATTTAAGAAGGTTCTACGGTTTCCACAAATATATTTTTTTAACCATTTAAAAAAAGTTAATAGAAGAATAAGAGAAAGCACAACTTTTAACATCTAGAGCTTTTTGTAACATTCCTCAAAAAAGTTTTAACAAAATACTCGTACAAGAAATTTTAATAAAAATTATAACCACTTTACCACGGACAACGTCTGAATATTTCTTCTATTCAGATAAATTCTACTGAATGAGCTTTCAATTGATGTTACTTATTCGAAAAGCGTTGAAAAAAGATCTGCAGAAAGTAAAAAAAAATTAACAAAAAAAAACTTTCAATTAAATAGCGGTTGTAAAATGACCAAAAACTTCAAGCAAATGTCATCAATGACTTGACCAACAAAATATTGCATAAATATTGTTTTAAAACTCGTAAAATTCAAGAAAAGTAGTTGCTAATGATTTTTCTGTCCATTTTTAGTTTCATAAATAGCGACCAAGATTTAATCTGTCTGGATTCAAAGTAAATAATTTCATTGAATGTTTTTATTAAGGTTCTATAAACAAAGAAAAACCTCACTGACTTTGAAAAGAGACTTCAGGCGATTTTTTTCATTTTCATCCCTCCAGCTTTGAAATAAGCAGTCAGAGTCTCTCGAGATCTTAAAAATTACTTTGAATACAGTTTTTGTAAAACATTGGACATATGTTTTTAGTGCAGAATAAATGCTCGTTATTTGTTATCATAAAATGTAGTGTATGAACCAAGGAATAATAGTCACCCAAAGTTGAATTTTTTTAGTAAAACATCTCTTATGATTTATTGATAAATAATTTCGTTTCGCCATACAAAATTATAACATGTTTCGGCAAATCAAAACTTAATCAATTGTTTCCAAAAGTTTTTTCAGTGTTTTATGCTGTGTAAAAAACTATATGTAAAACATTATCGGAGAGTTAGAATTTTCAATTTTAAATTTTTCACTCAAAACTTGCAGCTTGCAGCGAAATAAGTTTTATTTGAATACAGAAGTTTCAAAGCATATTAATTTGTCAAGTCATGCAACTTCTACAAAGAGGACAAAGTCAGACCAAAATAAGACTCTTCACCTATCATGGTGAAAAGTAGAATAATAAAAATTTGAATATCGTTCTATAACCTTTTTTCAACTACGATGTTGAGTGTGGCATAAATCAATTTCCAAACATCGACGAAGAGAGGCATGCAAACAGCTCATATAAAAAAATCGTTTAATTCCTGTAGGAAATTTAATTAGATAAAAGATTTATAATGATGATATTTATCGATCAATTTCGATATGAAATTTGGTTGAAAAAAAAAGGTATATTAAGGTGAAATTTTTAACAACTCTACCATAGTTTTGAAAAAATAGTTAATTTTTGTTTTATTAACTAAGAAATAAGGAGGACTTCTTAAAATAAGGGAAATATCTGTGATTGAAAAAAAATCTAAATTGTCAGACTTTTTTAACGCTAGATTCCTTCTGAGAAGTATGAGTTTCCATTGTGTCTTCGCTTAAGAAGCTTGAAAAATAAATGTGCAGGTATTTGAAAAGGACCAACATAAATTGGGTTTTTTCTAAGTTGAAAAAATCGGATTTTATCTGCATATTACTATCTTAAACTTTCAAAAACTTACGCAATTAATCATTTGGTTGCCCGGCGACAAATTGATAGATTTTCTGCTTAAAATTCAAATTCCCCCGATAACCCGATGTATATTTAATAAACTGTACCATAATTTTTGGAAAGGTTTATCCCCGCACAGCATGATCAGCAGCAGCATCACCAGAGATGGTCCAGTAGTCCGCATCGAATGAATCGCTTTTCGAAATCGGCAAGACAAATGTATTATGGAACGGTGCCACATCTGTATGTCGCCTAATACCCTGAACCGAAATGCATGGCTGGGTCCAGCTTTTTGGCTGCCGCCCTGACCTGTCCTTTCGTTTTTTATCCCCATTTGTTTGGATTTTTTCTGCTAGGACCCTTTTGGCTTCGATTTGCTAGCGACTTTCCGGAATCGACGACAACGGTCCTTTTGCTTGCTCCTTGCTAGAGTCCTCCAGGCAACAACTAACAACCCAGCAAATCCAACTGGCGCACCAAAATTTGCCACACACTATCATCTTATGGGGCGCAGGCATGAGTGCAATAAAAATCCCAAAATTGATCGTCCCTCGGTGCTTTTTTTTTATCTGGTCTTATGAACTGTTTTATTTAACTATTTTTTGTTCTACTTCGTTTTGTAGATTCTATTTCCTGCAACATTCCATCTGTATCTGTTTCTGTCAGTGTCTCTCTGGAGTTCGGAAGGACCCAACCAAGGAAAGCTACTATTTGGGAGAAGAAGCAGGACGATCTCCAGCCATACTTATCCGCTTTCAAAATACTGGCTCCGACCCTCTTTCGATAAGTGCCCACTTTTTGTTCTTCAAATGTGAAATACTTATTTATACAGCCGCACAGATCTGGCAGCCATTCGGATCATTCTGTCTTTCTCCAATGTATAGTTAGAGCAGCGTGTTGGGTCAATTGGAACAGAAAAAAAAGGTCAACTCAACAGCCGCCGCCGATTTCACGCTGGGAAAATGGGGAGGCATTTTTCTTGGGTTTAGCTTTCAAATGGCCTCATGAATGGTTGTTGTGAGAACCCGAACGTTTTTTTGTTTTTCTATTTTTAGTAGTTTTCATAACTTAAAGAAGAAATAATTAAAAACTGCCATTGAAAAAAAGTTCAGTTGACGATCCTAAATTTATTAAATTTAAAATAATTTTAACGTTACAGTCCCTGGAGTGTCAACTTAACATTCCTGATTAAAACCAATATATCTATCTTTTTTTCAACAGATTTATACAAAATTTATAGTTATTAAAAAATTTTACTGTATCTCAAAAATGTTTTTCTGACAATCTACACTACAACACACTACAACACTTCAGTTTTACGTTATTCATAGTCTAAGGAACAACCCGAAAAAACATTCTTCGGAAAAAAGACTGTAATTATGCTACGGAAGGCTAAATAAATTTACTTAGCCCTTCGTTTCATAAAGTAACAAATTTGCAACAATTAATGTATGGAAAAAGTGAAAAATCGTATTTTATTTTAATTTTTTTTCTTGATGTACTAATCATTTCCAACTGTAAAAAATGATTTTTAAGGAAAAATAAAAAATCATGAAATGAAGGGTTAGTGTCCAAGAAATCGAAAGAAAGCAGCTATACGTTGCACATAAGGATAGTTTTTTTTCAAAATTTTTAAAGATCATGACCACAAAAAATGTCAAAAAGTGGTGTAAGAACCGTATTTTTTCAATCAAAGAATCGTCGAAATTGTTAAAATCACACCAGATTAATTTTGAAAAGAGTATAAAAAGTTTTTGTAAAGTAGTGCAGTGCTAATCCTTTAACACCATTATTATCGGTTTGAAATTACCCAGCAAACATTTCAGAAGTGTAGAGTATAGGCATGTGAAATATAATTGATTGAAAATGGTTGAGGAAATTAGATGCGTATTCATCAGAGTGCATCGTAAGCTCATTTTAGTGAGTTGCTCAGTTTCTGGACTGGATGGAATATCAGCAAAAATTGTCGAAGTAGGCTTTGACACGACCAGATGAGAGGGCAAATTAACGAACTAGAGTGAGCGAAACAGCGAGAGAAACTCGGCTTGAGCAAACGAATGATTGAGCTCAACACGGCAGTTTATCGAGCAATTTTGGACGACATAGACGCGTTAAGTAAAAGCGGTATAGGTTGTCTTGAGAAAAAAATAATGTGGGCCAGAAGATACGACAAGAAGATATATCGCAGAAACAAAAAAAAATTTCAAACAAATTTACCAGTTGAAAAGATTGTATTACACTTACCAAAACAGCATAAAGCTACAAAAGTTGAGGCGATATATCTATAATAACAAAATTACAACGATTCGTTTTCCTCACAAAAAAAACCATATAAACGATCCTATTTAATTTGAGTAGGAAGGGAAAAAAACATTTCCTCGAACGAGAATTGAACTCCAGTCCTCCAAGTTGAATGTCCGATATCTTACCACGATGCCAACTCATCAGTTGATATAATCCACGCTATAGCTCTGAAAGTGAAATTTTCTTTTTATGAGCCGATTAAAGGAAAAAAAGGAAAGACCGGATAGAGTGTCAATTTGCGGATCGCCTATTTATCGTAAATTAGTTCACTCAAATCGCTTATTTAATTTTTTAATGCCTCGTCATTACACTGAAAGCTACAATATAACAATCTTGGTCAGGGGCATAGCTGTTTGGAATGATCTTCCAAACAGAATAAAAACGAGTAACACTTTAAATTCATTTAGAAGAGAGTGTCATAGCTTTTTCAATAGGGGGAATCAGGAATCTTTTGAATACAAACTTAGCTGCACTAAATGTAGTATTGAAAAAGGAATTCAATTACCTTACACTACATGTTCAATGAATAAATAAATAAATAAATAAATGAATAAATAAATAAATAAATAAATAAATAAAAAAATAAATAAATAAATAAATAAATATAGAAAAAAAAATAAATAAATAAATAAATCTATCTATAAATCTATATATATAAAAATGAATTTCTGTCTGTCTGTCTGTCTGTCTGTCTGTCTGTCTGTATGTCTGTCTGTTCCCTATAGACTCAGAAACTACTGAACCGATTTGCGTGAAACTTGGCAGGTGGGGGTATTGGAGGCCGGGGAAGGTTCCTATTATGGTTTGAGACCCCTCCCCCTAACAGGAAAGGGGGGAGGGGCCCCCCAAACAATAGACTATTTTTTGCATAACTCGAGAACCAATCAAGCAAATGGTATCTAATTTGGCATGGGGTGGTATTTGGGGACGGGAAATATTTCTATGAATATTAGGTACCCCTCCCTCCTCTCAGTGGGGTGATAGGAAGGGGGGAGGGGGGCTACCTTATAGTTTTTCATATAACTCGAAAATTAATCAAGAAATTGGAACCAAATTTGGCATGGTAAGGTATTTTGATTCGAAAAATATTTCAATGATTATTTGAGACCCCTCCCTCATTCCAGTAGAAAAAGGGAGGGGGCCTCTTTCATATTTTTACACATAACTCAAAAACTAATAAAGCAAATGGAACCAAATTTGGCATGGGAGGGTATTTGGATACGAAAAATATTTCTATGATTATCTGGGACCCCTCCCTCTTTCCAGTAGGGAGATATAAAGGGGGGAAGGGGACTCTTTAATATTTTTCACATAACTCAAAAACTTATTAAGCAAATGGAACCAAATTTGGCATGGACGGGTATTTGGGAACGTGACATATTCTTATGATTGTTTGAGACCCCTTTTTTCCAGCGGGGAGAAAAGAAAGAGGGAGGGAAGTTTCATACAGTTATTACTGCATATCTCAAGAACTATAACAGCAAATGGAACCAAATTTGGCATGGAACGATATTTGGGTACGAGAAATGCTTCTATGAATATTTGGCATCCCCCACTCCTTCAAAGAGGTGGATGAAAAGGGGGAGTAGAGGTATCCCTTACAATTTTCAGTATAACTGGAGAGTTGATCGATTAAATTGAACCATATTTGGCATCTGAGGGTATTTGGATACGAGAAATGTTTCTATTGTAAATTGAGGCCCCATCTATTTTAGCGGAAAGATATAAAGGGGGAAAGGAAGGCTTCCATACAATTTTTTTTGCATAGCTCGAGAATTAATCGAGCAAACGAAACCAAATTTGGCATCAAAAAGTACTTGAGTACGAAAAATACTTTTTCTATGTGAAACAATTCTTTTCTTGCAGTATTATGATAGAATTGGGAATGTAGGAGGGGAAGAGGAGGCTTACATTTAACTTTTTTTTACAAAATCCGAGAAATGGACAAAACTTAACACGGAAAATCATTTTGGTATGATTCTATGATTATCTGACACACTTTCAGTGAGTAGGTACAAAGGAGGAGGAAGGTGAGCCCAATAGAATTTTGTTAGCATGAGTTCTCAACGAATAAGTTCTAACGAAGCCAACAAATGAACACAAATATGACATGGAAAAGTACTTGGTTACGAGATATGTTTCTACGATTGTATTAGACCCTTACGCTTTACAGTGTAGAGAGGGGAAGAAAGGAGGAGGCTTCATATACATTTTGTTGTAAAGCTTAAAAACTTATCAACCAATGGAACTATGTTTGATATAAGAAGACCCCGGAAAAACGGGGTATGATTATTAAAGATCTCGACCTCCATTCAGCAGGAGGTAAAGGAAAGGACAGTGGAGGGGGCTCTCTTATCAGTTTTTTAGCATAAATCTAGAACATATCAAGCAAAAAAAACCATATTGTATAAGTTAGATTGTTTGCGTACGATTAATTTGAGATCCTCCAGACAGATTTAAATTATCAGATCTTTAACACAAATTAATAGAGCAAGATTCAGAATATTAGTTTAAATTATCTTTGTGTTGCAATTCAAAACTCCAGCTGCAGCTCTTCTTTTATAGCGGTTGCTTATGAATCATGTTATACTTTGATTTAAAATAATGCCAATTGTAGAGAATAAGAATAAGAATAAGAAAATATCATCAAAAAAGAAATTAAAATAACTTCTATATAAACACCATTTTAGTCATATGTTGTCTGTAAACATTATGACATAGAACCAGTCAGTGACTTAACTACTACCAACTCGAATAAATAAATACGACGCGAGAGAGATATCACTGATCAGAGAGGAGAATATATTTTGAAATGAACGATTGTGTGTGTGATGTTTAAATTGAAAAAATACTCTCTCATCTCTCAGAGAAAAAGAATGCTAATGGATTTGAGTTGATAGAGTATAGTTGTGACGGACGGTCGATCATTTTGAACGACTGTTTTTGAAGAGGAAAAATCGGTAAAAAGTCCGGTAAAAAAGTGTCATGCGATCCACCGGACTCGACACCAATAAAACCAATAAAATTTTTAAAAAATTTTTAAAATATAATTTGATTTTGAAAGGTGTAGCAAAGCACACCGGGTCAGCTAGTCTATATATATAAAAATGAATTTCTGT